>NC_046316.1:15032837-15332837 GCF_009819535.1 Lacerta agilis
GACCCAAAGAACATCCACCCAGCCCTCTTGTGGCTGCCCCCTCCTTCTGAAATACAGAGGGTGGCAATAAGAGTGAGGGTTTTTTGTGTGGTGGCCCCATTTGTGGAATATTCTCCCCAAATAGGATTATCTGGCACCTGCTATAATGTATTTTCACCACCGGGGGGGACTCTTCTATTCTACCAGGCCTTTAAAAATAGTTTTTAACATTATATTATTTTAATCATAATATAATATAATATAATATAATATAATATAATATAATATAATATAATATAATATAATATAATATAATATTATTTTACTTAACTCTGGCATTGAATTTATCGACTCTTTTTCTTTTTTTTTGCCTGTTCTGAATCTCCAAACGTTCAGCTTCATTAGATGACCCAGGGTTCTATTGTAATGAGAGAGGGAGGAAATTCCAGCCTAATTCATGATATGTGTTTCCTGCTTGGCAGGGGGTTGGACTGGATGGCCCTTGAAGTCTCTTCCAACTCTATGATTCTATGATTCTATGTTTTCAGCAAGAAAACTGAGGGTGGCAATTTTATTGCATTTGTGGGGAGGGGAGTGCTAGAAAATGGAGAAGTGCAACTCCAAAAGGTGGCTTTCACAGATAGGCAGCCACTGTGTTTTGTTGAATATCAGTAATTGTCTTAATCAGCCTGACTAGTGGCAAAAGTCTTCAAACATCTGTGCTTCCATTAATCTAGGACACCCCGAAAGTTGGTGAGCTTTTTTGAAATCCTGGTAATATCCAGGAAACTCAGGGTGTATGGCAGCCCTATATTAATCTCTAAGCTAATGACAGGGGGGTGGGGGTGGGAACAGTATTATACAGACATTGTTGCTTGTAGTACACATGCTCATTTCCCCCTGTAGCTATCAGGAATCACACGACAGAGAAACCAGTAGGAGAACACTTCAGTCTCCCAGGACATTCTATACAAGATCTCAAAGTAGCTGTCTTACTGAAAAGGAATTTCAGAAATAGCCTGGAAAGAGAAGTTGCTGAATTGAAACTAATTACCAAACTTAAAACCATGGAGAGACCTGGTCTGAACAAAGACATTGGATTCTTATCTCATTATACATAACAAAGCTATCTTTAGCCATCTCACCCCTTGCTTTTCCTGTAAGACCAATTGCGGTCGGTAACAGTCGTCAACAGGTTTTCCACACCTATCAGCCAATCACCCATTCCCACCACCCTTCTGAGTAAAACCCCTCCTCACTCTCTCACTATATATAAGGGTCTGGTGACTTCTGTTTCAGTGTACCTGAAGAAGTGTGCATGCACATGAAAGCTGATACCAAGAACAAACTTAGTTGGTCTCTAAGGTGCTACTGGAAGGATTTTTTTATTTTTTATTTTGTTCTGATCAAACAAGTTCTGCAAGTGTTTGCTGTGTTTCAAAGGTTAGAGTGGGACAAAAGGAAATGGGTACATAATGACAGGTAGCAATGGCTCTATCAAACCATCTTCAACTATCTTAAAAGCCACTGTCTGGCTCCACCCTTCTTAAGTAATAAACCTCTCAGCATTGAAATCTTTACAGCCTGCTGACATGCACCCCTTGCATGCAGTTCAAAATTCATTTATTGTTAAGGTATCCTCTCAACAGGTAAGCTGGTGCCTAGAGATAACTGGGTCTTCAGAAAAGAGACATTTGACCATCACAAAATGAACGCTTAATGGGATACAATATATTAATAATTTCTGCTACAAATATTAGTACAATTCAAATGGCTACTTATGTCATATGAGTCCTTCTGGCTTTATGAACCAGTTAAGATCACGGGGGGAGAGGGGTTGAGTGCCAGTCTCTTTTCACAATATATCTTGGTTTTCCTACTCACTGTTTCGTATCGATTTTCTTTATTTTTTTAGTGACTCTTGAAAAACGTGGGCTTCCTGATACGTGCAATAATAAGAATCAGGCAAATTACAGTGTACGATAATCATCAACATTCCATCTTTTAAGTTTTGTCTGTTGTTGTAATTTTCTCCTCTGTTTCATATGCATTATAAAATGAAATAATAATAAAAATCTTTAAACTCCACCCCATCCCCCAATCACATCAACAGAAGTCCTTATTTCCACTTCATGGTAGTGTTAGAAGTGACCAAGTGGCCCATTTGTAGCAAGACAGGAGATGGGATTGTTCCAGAGGCAACCAGGGCAGCATCTCGTCATTTCCAACCTTTCCATGACCTTCTAATTCTTTGCTGCATTAACAGCTGAGAAAGTAAATGGCTAAATGTAACAAATGTTCCATTTGATAATGTTTAAATAGACATTGCCAGAAAAGATAATGCTTACTTGAATGGAGCATTCTTGAAGCGAACACTATTAATGTACCTACAGTAATCTGGCTTTGTGCTCCCTTCAAAAAAGAGGATTCTGTGCTTGTATAGCACACCCCCAAGGACTCCCTTCTTCAGTAATTCATTGCCTTATAAAAGGGATGACTGCTAGGTATAATAATGGTAGAATAACTGTATAACTTGGTATTTGCTTATTTATAGTTCCCCAGCGGATGGATTTTTGTTCCAGGACATGTTAGGACTGGAATTAATCATATATCTAGCACTTGGACTTTTAAAACGCTTTTCAGATTTTTCTTCTTTTTCGGCCTGTTTTCTGGTGGGAACCATAGGAGATCCAATAAGACTACAGTAGTGAAATTTCTCATGCTTGCTTCAGAGATTTAAATGCAATTTGCCATGGTGATCTCCGTTAAAAAAACAACAGCAAGAAACCAGCACTGACAACAAACAGCAATAGTTGGGAAGAAATGACGAGTTGGATGTGCTGCTGGAACCATTTCAATGTAAGCTTTTTGCATGAATTAATAATCCACTACCAGCATGCAGAAGGCACAGTGGTCCCACCAGTGGAGGAATTCTCACCTTATTTCTCTCCACACCAACCTCCCCCAACCTGGTACCTTGCCAGATTGTGTTGGACCCCAACTTCCATCAGACCCAGCCAGCTTGGCCAATAGTCAGGGATTATGGGATTTGTAGTCCAACAGCACCTCGGGGAAGACTGTTGTACCCTGTACACTTGACAACTTGCAGCTGAATGGTAAGTTCCTAAAACTATGATGGTAGAAGAGAAAGCAGCTGAATCTTTTCCTCTCTGTTCCTTCTCTGGCCTTTTCACCCTTAACCTTCAATAGCAAGTAATGGTTGAGAGGAAATCCTCCTCCTTCAACTGCAACAACAGTAAAGCCGTCAAACAAAATTCATCTGGAAATTATATATTGCACAGCATCTCTATATTAGTTCTTAAATGTGATCTGGAGTTTAGAAGAATAGCTCAGTCAGTGGATCATAAGACTCTTAATCTCAGAGTCTATGATCAGCTTCAATATTATTCATTTTTTCCAATTACATAATGTAGCCATTAGCTAAAGAAGAAATTCCAAACAAAATTTTCTACTAAGAAATGTAAATACAGTATCTTTGGTGACATTTATGTCAGCTAAGATGAAAAAGAAAGGCAGATTTCATTTTAAACAAGGAAAATCAATTGCCAAAATAGCAAAACTGTGGACGACTGATGGTGCACTTGCTAAAAATGTGGGTTATCAATTTCCCAGCATATCACGGACAACTGGAAATGGCAAGGCCAGGAAATGAGGCAGTGGCCAAAAGGCCTGTGACTATTTACTAAATTATATTAAAAGTAGTAAAGTTTATTAATAACAACAACAGCAATAATATAGCAGTTTTGTTATTCATACTGTTTCACATTTATTATCTCAAAGAGTATAAGAAAAAATTCCAAAAATTCCATATTCAGATATTATTTTTATTAGCCCATACAAAAGAAAACAAAATACTGTTCCCTACTGTTTAGTGCTCTCTAGAACTCTTAATCAAACTAGATGCTTAAAACCCTGGGCAAGATGGAGGTGGGAAAAGGCTACTGGTGGTTTTTTTTACTGCCTCCATATCTGCATCTGGTAACTTTTAAGATGGAGTGTGGGATGAGCTAGCAAACATTCAAAGGAAGTGCTTTCAGGTTCCAAGCTGCACCGTGGCCTTCTGGGAAGAAGAAACACATAATGGCTATGTGCCCCATGTCTGCAAATACAACAGCCAACAGTTACTCAGTTCTGCTTCCATCCTTAGGCAAAACAGATTGGTTTCTTTAGACTGAAAACAGGAACAAAGAGAAACCATATAGAAGAAGAAGAAAAAAAGAGTTTGGATTTGATATCCCGCTTTTCACTACCTGAAGGAGTCTCAAAGCGGCTAACATTCTCCTTTCCCTTTCTCCCCCACAACAAACACTCTGTGAGGTGAGTGGGGCTGAGAGACTTGAGAGAAGTGTGACTAGCCCAAGGTCACCCAGCAGCTGCATGTGGAGGAGTGGAGACACGAACCCGGTTCCCCAGATTATGAGTCTACCGCTCTTAACCACTACACCACACTGGCTCCTTATTTCAACAGAGGAAGGTATTTTAGATGTGGTGTCAGATAAAAACTAAAGTCAATAGTAGCCAAATTGGGTAGCCTTACCAACCACTAGGCAAAGCTACTCAATTTGGCTTCTCTAACTGCTAGGTAAATCTACCAAGAACTTATTGGTTCCCAATTCATTCTCTTAGAGACACCATGCAACACCAGCTCTCAAAAGGACTGCACTTTTACTGAACCCAATAGGATCTCATGAAGTTGTTTCTCAAGTGCCTAACAGGAGAAAGGCAGGTTATAAACAGAGTAAGTTCTGCTGAAACCAATGAACTAATTCCAGAGCAAATGGCTGTGGTCCAGCCCCCATGCACACATGTCAGGCTCTCCAACAGTTGTCTATGGCAAGAGGAAGGGGAAAGCTTTTGTGCAGTACAAAGCTGTCAAACAGGGAGAGATCCATGCTCACACAGAGCTCTGGATCACGGCCAATGCATTTAGGATCAGGGTGTCAAAAAGATTAAATCATTCCATCGATTTTGTTTTTAATTGTATGGCACAGCCTCAAAAAGAAAAGAAAAAGCCCTGAGTCATGCTCACATTCTGCTGTCAGGTGCCCAGTGCCTTGTGTTTCACTTTGATATTTTTGCCTCGTAAATTAAACTTTAGTAGAATTTAGTCTTTCCAGTAAAATACATCCTTGGCAGAATACCAGGAGAGATTTCAACCTCGAAATTTAAGTATAATATTCATATGGAGGTGGGGAGGGATAATGATTACAACAAAGCAGGTGGGATTTTTAGGAAATCAAGTCCAAAAAGTGTCTTGCCATCATCATTACTGGTACCACATTCTTTACAATAGAGCAATATATATGGGTTTAAGTTAGGCTTGGTGTCTCAGTGCATGTGCACTGCATGCAAAAAGTCCCAACAGCTCTAAGTAGGCATGGATAAAGACCATCTGAAACACTACAAAGCTGCCACCAGATATTGTAGATGAGCAAATGAACCATCTTAGTATAATACAGAATAAGCATTAAAGCGGCATTGAAGTTGGCATTTTAAAGGAGAATCTTCCAGCAAGCCATGTTCACTGATGCAAGCCACATTAAAAGAAACAGGAGCACTGCAAAAACATGTGAGTTTTCTTGCAGACCGATTAAACTAAAAGGGAGATTGTGGCCCATGGTGAATTTCTCTGAAGCTCATTGTTGCCATGATCCTTCTCTGGAGTTAAGGGGGTGCTTTTTCACTCACATACAACCTCGACGCCAGCACAAAGATCTGATTATACATTTCATTCAGGAATTCAGCAGTAGCCAGGAAGCCCATTGAGCAGCAAGCGGGCATTGTGCTTGGCAGCTTCCATTCAAAGCCTCCATAATTGGAAACCAAACAAGAGTATCTGCCTTGACCTCTAATTGGAGACACCCGCTTCTAACTCTGGGTTTGAGGCTGTTAACCCACCTTTTGTCTGTTAGTGCAAAAGAAGAGGTCTGTGCTGCCTTCACCTGGCGCTTAATTGTTTTATTTGTTTTGAGAAAAGCAGCTTTCCCCATAGTGGTATTTTCCTCTCTTTTTTGGCCTACCTTTCAATATACTTACACAGTTTTTACTGAAGCAAATGTGAATCTATAGCTGCAAATGGGTCGCCATGGCAGTTGTTTCTATTAGACGCCTAAGAGTAAGCACGTTGAAACAGGTGGAATGGATGTGAAACTTCTCCACCTTGGACAGAGAGGCCTGATCCAATAGAGAAATTCAGCAGCAAATGCTTTTAAGGAATGATGAGTTATTCCTTTCTTGATGAAGCAAAAATAATATGGAGAAAGAGTGCCAGCTCTGCAGCACTGGATACCTACGCTCTTGTGTTTCCATGCTGAGAAACACATTTGCTTTCAAATGGTCTATAGGCTCGAAATTGAAACATCATTAATCTTAAACAACATGCCACCAGGAAGTCTACGCGAGACTGGAAAGGCAGCTTAAGTTTTGGGTGGTTTTTCTCTAGTGTCTTCGGTTTTTATGACTGACATTTTCAGTTTAGCACTAAAACAGGAAGCAGGAAATCTGTGGACCAGATCATACCAGTGACCTTGCTCTCTTGTTTCAGCCTAACCACTTTTCTGGCTGATTTGACAGCTATCCCTGGCTCCAGTTTTGTGCCAGCTCTGTTTTGACATCCCTCATCCACTTTCACATTTGACTCAAGGGAATAATAATAATAATAATAATAATAATAATAATAATAATAATAATTTATTTATTCTCCGTCCATCTGGCTGGGTTTCCCCAGTCACTCTGGACGGCTTCCAACAGAACAGTAAAATGCAATAATCTATTAAACATTAAAAGCCTCACTAAACAGGGCTGCCTTCAGATGTCTTCTAAAAGTCTGGTAGTTGTTTTTCTCTTTGACATCTGGTGGGAGGGCATTCCACAAGGTGGGTGCCACTACCAAGAAGGCCCTCTGCCTGCTTCCCTGTAACTTGGCTTCTCGTAGTAAGAGAACCGCCAGAAGGCCCTCAGCACTGGACCTCAGTGTCCGGGCAGACCGATGGGGGTGGAGACGCTCTTTCACTCTCCATGTGCTCCTGCCTCCTCCTCACAGCAATAGCTCTGTTCAGATTTTGTGTGCACTAAATATGCAAGGGAAGAGTTCTAGAGGCTCTCCATGCATTTTAGAACCCTTGAAATATGGGTTCAAAAGCACATGAGTAGAAGAAGAAGCCCGCTTTGGGAAGCTGCTCTCCAGCTCCAACCAGAACAACAAAAAAGGGGGAAGAGGGAAAGCACTCATTCCTGCAGCCCCACCTTGCTTCTTGGCTGCACACACAATCAAGAACATGTGAAGGGGACTTGTACCAGTTCTTTGTGTGGCAAATCCATCCCCACTTGCCCTCCAGTACTTTTAATTAAAATATGGGCACTCCTTTATTGACGTGGCCTGAATCCTCCCTTGCGTTCATACACAATTACACAGAAACTCTCCTTTGCTTTATGGTGTGCAATTAATTCCTCTTACCCCCAGACTCTGTGCTTTACAACTGCCCTATTCCTGAGCAAACAAAAAACAGCTGGGCAAACCTGATAATATGTTCATCGTGGGGGCGGGGGTGCTTGGGCCCACTGCTTGCTCAGCTCACCCTACAAGATACTTTACTTGCCCAGCCAAGAAATAACCCCAGCTTCTCCCATCTATTTTGTGTCCATTTTCACCTTCCACCCCGTCATCCATGTCTCCTTCTCCCCGCTCCTTTTCCAGAACCCCACTCCCTTGCTCCGTGGTAACCCACCTGCATCTTCCCCCTCCCACACATTGCAACTAGTAAGCTCCCTCTTGACCTTATGCCAAATTACGAAGCCACCACCCCCTTCTATTCTGCAACCCCTTTCATTTTCACCCCATTTCCAGGCCTCCTCCCTCCTCCTCTTTTGCAACTCCCCATTGCACTCCTTATTTTTACAGTCACCCCTTTTCCCCTCCCCGATTCTTCCAACTACCCATTGCACACAGACCATCCCCATTTCCATGCCTCCTCCTATTCTGCATCCCGCTTTGCATTTACATATGTTACTAAATCCTTTAAGATGAATAGAATCTTAAGTACAAGCCTGTCGATTCAATTCTGTACTGGTGAGCACAGCATCTACTTGTGTGAGACTGAAACTGAAGTGCTATGCCTACATATTTGGGAGTAGCCTAAGCCCCACTGAACTCAATGGCACTGGCTTTTGAGTAGACAAATATAGGATCCTGCTATGAACTACAGTTCTGCAGGACGGTTTATGAAACTTGCTCATCTTTTTCTTCCACATAATGAAGCGCTCAGTCATTGATCCTTGGAATAATCTGAAATCTACATAGCAGCCTAATCCAAACAACATTGCTACATCCTCCTGCCATCAGTTTTAAGACTCGCTTGCTCTGAGAGTCAAAGGGGAAACATCCAGTTCAGAAAATGACATTTTCAGGGACATTTGAGATCCAGTATTGCTCTGGGTTAGAAATTCTGCTTTCATCATGAAAAGAACTCCACAGACTCACTGCAAATAAAAATAAATAAAAACAGGCACTCGAAGTAACTCTGTGTGTTAGAGAGAGAGAGAGTTCCATGTAGCTTTGGCAGGAACTAAACAAAAACTCATTACCAGAGGCACCTCAGGAGGCATTTGATCGCAAGGGGGTGCCAGCAGAGCATCACAGAGCACAAGAGCTCTTAGTGCAAAAACTGCCCAAGTAATAAACATCAAAGCCAGCTTCTGAGTGTTTGTTACAGGTTGTTCTGACACTCTGAAGGGAGCAATATGGAGAACAGAAAGAGAGAGAGAGAGCACGCAAAATTGATTCTCTTAGGATGAGTGCCCCTTACTTCAAAACATCCCATATCCACACAGCTGAATGGGATCTCCTCTTCTAGGTTCATGCCATTCACCCTCACAATGAAATCAACAGTGTCTTCCCTCCTAGCTGCACTGCCATTCTGGGGTGCTGTTTTGTTAGTTTTGTTACCAGCTAGTTTATTTTTGTAGTTTTAATAGTTTTGGATTTTTTGTTTGTTTGTTTGTTTGTTTTAAAGGTGGTATTTACGGTATGTAACCTGCCCTGGGACCATTCACTGAAGGATGGGCTATTAATTACAAAGAGAAAAGGTGTCTCTAATTTCATAGACTTTGATCCGGCCATCCCAGTGCAACATTTCCATTCAACTCTGCTAGGCGTTCTTTGCACCTCTCTAATGCTTATGCTAGTGGGGAAAGTTCCATTGCGCTCAGGCTTACTTCTGAGTAGACACAGACTCATAAGAGTTCTAAGGGACCACCAGGGTCATCTGGTCCCACCCCCTCGAATGCAGGAATCTTTTGCCCAATGCCTAGACTTGCGCTGCTAAAAGAGCACTTTTTAAAAAATGAGCCAGATGTGTGGCTCATCACTCCCACCTTCTCACTGGTCTGCTGCTGCTGCTGCCACCATCCTCACAAAGGAACTTAAGAGCACCAGAGATCTTGGCAGCAACGGGGGCAGGAACTGAGAGTCTGGCTGGGGACCACCAAGTGCTGGTTGTTTATGAAGGTGGCCCTGGCAGATTCTGATCCAATCCAGGCTGGCAGAGCTTCCTCTGTGGCCTTGGGGCAGCATGAGGCCAGGTCACTGCAGGGTGGCATCTGGCACAATAAGCACGCACAAGGGAAGTGGTTGCAAGCAGCAACCAAGAGGTTCCTGCTCCTAACTCTGGGTCCACTTTCTTTCCCCCTCCGTGCCCAGTCCCATGAAGCAGCTGCACCCTGATGCAAGTAGCACACTGGATGTCAGACAGGCAGCCTGGCTTTCTTTGACAAGGAGGAGCAGGCAGGGGCAGGTGAGTGGAGACAGTGATGAGGATATTCTGGTGGGGAGGGGGTGGAACTGAATTGGAAAATTAAAATTCAAGGGTACTTTGCATCAGAACATTTCTCAGTGCCCTGGAGGGTGTTCAGATTTAGCGTGCTTAATTTTACTCACATTTAGTAAACTGCTAGGCTTGCCGCCTGACACCCATTCACTGCTACTAATGAACTTATGGAACGGGGCGGGGGGGGGTGGATTCACGGAAAAACAAAGCAAACTGGGGAATGTTTTGTTTGGGAAAGCTTTTGGCTCTGTATCACTCATTCAAGCAGAGGAAGGGACACTTCTGGTGGATGAAAGTGCCCCCTCCTGTTGATGATGCAGGATTCCAAATCCCCCCCCCTCTCTCCTCTCTCTCCATTGCTAGTAGTGCCATTGAAATCAGAAGCCACGACTGAAGGACAAACCAGGAAACAGGAGCAAAGAGCAAGACAGAAGTCAGGAATGAAGGGCAACCAAGGACACAGGGATACACCAGAACTCGGGAAGACCTTATTCCTTGAGAGCAAGGCTTTAGCAGGGCATCTGACTGAAATACCTTCCTGCCCAGGAAAATCCCTAATACAGTAATCCTAGCAAGGGTTCTAGTTTGGTTGGAGTAGCCCCCCCCCCGCCAAACAAACATCAAGGGTTAATCCAACACCAGGTGCTTAAAATATTTAAATAAAAATTGCAAGCAAGGAAGTGGCATTTTCTTTGTCCAGAGCTGTCAGTTTGTCTATTTATTTATCTATATTTGGCACAGAATGATATTAATTTATTGCCAAATAAAACATAAGCACTGGCAGCCTGCTGAGGCAAGCACATTAGACAGGATTCTATTTCATCAAGGCAAATGGTCTCGCAGAGCTGCCAGCGAAACAAGTGCACTAGGCATTCCATGTCAAAAAAGAAAAGAAAAAAAGAAAATCCCAACACCACTTTTCTATTTGTAACAAATAAATGCAACGGAATGCAACAAAAGAAAAGACAAGTTTCAGCATTAGAAACTTCTGTTACTCTTTCATACATCTCAGAAATGCTGGGAATCAAATCAGCTAGCCAGCTGTAGCTTTTAAAAGATCCGAGTGTGATTCACATGAATACAATGTCATAGGGAAATGGCAGATGTGAAGAAAAACACATGGGGTTTTTTCGAAAGGGCGGAAGAACTTTTTTCTGTCAGAATCAGCCTTTAAATATGCCTTCTTCTTCTGTTTCTTAGGCTTCATTCAATAAAAAAAAAATGTAATAGAAAAAAACTGAGCATGAGCTAGTACTTTTGAATCTTATTAAACACTTGTGCAACTTCCAATGATTTCAGCAAATTTTTAAATCTTTGTGTTCAGTGGCAGAATATCTTTGAAGACCATCCAGTAGGGGCAGAAAGCCATTTCATTAATGCTCTCTTTGTGGTCTTCCAGAGGTAACGGAACGGCAGCTATGGCTATTGAAAACAGACTGTTGGATTACCTGGAACCAACCTGTGGTCTGGGGTCTGTGCACACAGTTTACCTTTGAATCACATTCTAACTTACATCCCAGGGTTGTGGTGAGGATCAACTGAGGAGGAGGAGAACCATGTATGCCAGCTTGAGCTCATGGAGAAAAAATGTGGGGCATAAAATGCAATCAATCAATATTCTTTCCCACAAAGAATTCTGGGCAATGTAGTTTACCCACCACAGAGTTACAATTCCCAGCAATTAACTAGAGCACCCAGCATTCTTTGAGGAAAAGTGTGTGCTACAAATGTGCTCAGAGGTATAGTGAGTACACTGCTTAACTCCATTTCCAACAGTAACCTGTTCCAACAGCAGCAAGGCTGCACCTTTTTATATAGGGGTAGGCAACTTGGTGCCCTCCAGATGCTGTTGGACTACATCTCCCATCATCCCTGACCAGCAGCCACAATGGCTGGGGATGATTAAAGCGGGGAGTAACAACATCCAAAGGAATAGCATAGTGCCCCATTGCTGCAACGTGCACTCCATTTAGTGCTTAAAAGTAGTCATTTGGCTGCTTATAGGTAAGTATTTATTTTTAAAAAATCATTTTGGAATAGCAATAAAAAATAAAAATAAAATGGAATTAGGTTCATAAGCCCTTATAAAGATTGCATTATGCAGCTCTGATGACACTGTCATTTTAGTTTCTAAGTCTGACATTAGCTCCGATTTTTTTAAAAAAAGGAAGAAAGAACTGTCTCGCTGTCTTTTACAGATGCTGGATAGTTTGAAAATACAGCTGCTTATATAACCAAAAATGTTAAGTCATCCAGAAGTAGCTTCCTCCCAAAGGGCAGCCAAGCTTATTAACTAGCAGAAAAGTAAAATAAATAAATGCAACTCCTTCCTGTACGAATTTCCATTTTGCAAAGGGACTCATTAGAATTTGCTTTCTAAAACGTTTAGTGCATTGTTCCAAAACAGAGAAAGAATAGAATCTGGGTGGGGCATATGAAGGGAGAAGGAAAGGGGAAACAGGGAGCATTTGCTTGAGGCGTTGTGTCAGGAAGGCAACACAACGGGGAACACATTAGCAGGTTGTAGTTATTGTCCCAAAGCGCAATGGAGTGTAATAGCACGGCAAGGGAGTTGATGAATAATGCACAGCATCAGGACAATTGCCTGCTTTCAGTATAGTGACTGATTCATCAGCATGCATATAAAAGTTACCGTGCAAGTTGGATGAGGTACCATGTGAGGGTTTCTGAAAATGATCTGCAAATGTTATGATGTTCTCTGTTAGCTGAAAACTGTTTGCTGTGTCCTCAGATGTGTCTACATCATGGGCTGCCAACCTGGCACATGCAGAGAGACACCAGGTTGTTTGCCCTCATGTATTATTATGACTATTATTGGAATAGTAGGAACTGCTTTCACCCGTGGAGGAGCTTTTCTGAATGTGCTCAAGCATGTTCCATGGGTGCAATTGAGATGCACTTGCACAAAGACAGGGAGGGAGGTTTATGTGTTGTCTGTCAGCGAAAGGAAATGATACACTTGGGTGGTGAGAGAAGGTTGTTCTGTTGGGGGAGTGTATTTGTGAGGTGTATGAATGTGCATGAGAAACAGAGGTGCATGTTTGTGTATAGCCCGTATCATACCCTCCAACATTTCTCTGATGAAAATAGGGACGTCCTAGTCAAGAAGAAGAAGAACTTTACTATTTAGATCCCAACCATCTAAATGGGTTGCTCCAGCCACTCCAACATATATAAAAACATAATAAAACATTAAACATTTAAAAACTTCCCTATACAGGGCTGCCTTCATATGGCTTGGGGGGGTTGGATAACTCCATACCCTCCCATAGTTCTCTGATGAAGATAGGGTGTGTGGTGTTTGCAAGAGAGACTGCATGTGGTATGGGGGGGAGAGCAGCAATGACTACACTTTCTAATTTTGTCTCATGCCATGGCTCCCACAACACCATGTCACACCCCCATTGGCGACCATTTTGTGAATGACGCCCACAGCACTTCTCAGAATTTGAAATCTGCCTGCAGGTCGACAAAGGCTGGCAATCCCTGGTCCACATTTTCAAAGATTGCACATCAGGGGTTGAACAACCTGCGGTCCTTCCGATGTTCTTGTTCTGTAATTCCCATTTGCTATTGGTCATGCTGGCTGAGACTATTAAGATTGTTCTGTTTCCCTGATCTATAGGAAACAGAGTATTTTTTAGCAGACTTTCCGACTGGGTCACTTGACTGTCAGTTCCATGAAATTCTTAATAATATATTATAGCTTTTTAATGTGACCCTTTCACACTAAGAGAGAGCCCCAAAAGTTTACACTCTTAAGATTTCAAGAAGCACTATTTTCTGACATTCTTGCAGCCTCAAAAATTGCTACTTTCTGCCATGGAAAGTTATGTAAATTATATTCAAATAGGCCTTCACAAATCTAAGGCCATCAATTCAAACAGTATCACAGACAGAGACTGCATATCTCTTCAAACATAATGTCACCTACCCATATATTGGATGTCTTGGTTAAACAGTTTGAACTGTCCTGAATTGTTTTATTGCATTATTGCTTGCTTCTTGGACTCTGGCATGATGCCCTTTGATCACTCTAGCTCTCCACTGGGAAATCACAATGTGCACAGGATCCTAACTCAATGCATTACTTTCAAGGCTTTTTTCTATTACACAATTATATTACTTCAATATTCTTTATCATATTTTTAAAGATAAGATGTTAATGAGATAGATTCAGGACACATTTCAGCATTATTAAGAGCAGTAAAGCTGCTAAGAGGAAATCTTCAAGTAGCCCAGATATCATTCAGTGGTACATAAATATTTGGAACAGCATTTTCTTAACCAAGTTAAGAAGGATCTAGGATAACAGGTAAGTGGATAACAAAAATTTACTGAAAGTTTGTTAGTAAGTTATAGGAATCTGAAATTTCAAGATATTACTAATCCATATTGCTTTGTTTAAATTAATTTGAATGCTTCGTTACTTAATGGGGTTGTTTTCATATTCTTTTAAAAATCTGTTAAATTATTATAATGATTCTTTTTCAAACGTCTCCTGTTCCAGGATTCTACACTCAACAACGTTGATGTTTTTTGACCTCGTTCTTCAGAATATTTATACATGAAACGTGGATGACGGACACAGCACCAAGGCTATTTTTCATTGCAAAAGCTGTTACGGAAAAAAAGTGGGCAAATGAGTCTTTTCCAACATGGCATACATACACTGTAGGATAAAGTATTCTGAAAGGGAGTGCATTGGCAGGAAGCCATTTTGGAATCAGTGGGGAAGTTGCTGTTGTTGTTTATAAGTTTCTTGGTGATAAGGAGAAATTGTGAGCTGTATGTTTCAGTCTCCTGTGGGATCGATTTAGAATGTTTGCAACCACAACAGTTAAACAAATTATATTATTTTAGAGTGACTCATGAGCTGGATTGGTTTTTTTTTACTGGATTCCACATCAAACAGGTAGCATAAGACCTGAAACACCCTATCTTTCTATCTGCATTTCTGATTGGAAGGAAACCAGGTTATTACCTACCCATCAAAACCCCTTCCAAGGTTATGCCAAAGAAGCCGGCTTAATTATAGGAACATTCTGTGGACTTGATTAAAAAAACATGGCCACATATGGCTAAAAGAGCATCCAGTGCTTAAGGAGGGGGAGGCCAGATACTTAATTAGTTTTCAAATGTCACTGCAACAAAACAAAACTCCAAATAACAGGATAACAAAAACTGGCATGTCCAACGGTGAACCTTTACATTGTGACACTCACTGATGCCTTCCGCACCCCAAGTTTATTTGAAGATTCTGCTTCCAAAATTAGAGATTTGTAAGCTTAGTGTATACCTTCTCATAGGAGCTGCTTCTGGAAGTTTTCAGGGGCAGGAGAGGATGAAGCAGATGGGAACCAAGGAAGCCCTGTGTATTCAGATCCGGTTATGTATTGCTGGCAGTGGAGCACAGTGGCTAAGAGAGTGGTCGACAGCAGGAGGAGGCCCCCCAAGTCCAAAGACATCACCCCTGCCACAAACTCACATAGTTGGCTTCATGTAGGCCCCCCTCTTGCAGTTTGCAACATAAGGATATAAATACTGATGTGCCTTACATGGTTCTTGTAAGGTGAGTGGCATAATAAAGTGTGCAGGAATTGCTTTGATTATTCATAAACTGCTACATACATTAAAAAAAAATTCCTTCCAGTAGCACCTTAGAGACCAACTAAGTTTGTTATTGGTATGAGCTTTTGTGTGCATGCACACTTCTTCAGATACATGCACACGAAAGCTAATACCAATAACAAACTTAGTTGGTCTCTAAGGTGCTACTGGAAGGAATTTTTATTTTTATTTTGTTTCAACTGCAGCAGACCAACACGGCTACCTACCTGTAACTGCTACATACATGTTTGGGAATTACTTATTTGTTTAAAACAATTATATGTCGCTCCAGAACCAAAGGCTCTCTGGGATGCTTTCAGCGAGAAGTTAATATATTATGAAATAAAATTTAAAATCAAAGGAAGTGCAGAACACAGAAGCATTATTCTTTAGCGTGGGCTTATCACTTTGCATCACCACAGCTCTGTGGAACCACTTCCCCATGACCCTGTTCCATGGACATCCCCCCTCCCCCCAATTATAACTTGCCAGTGTGTGGGAGCCATAGATTTCCTTTCGTGCCAACTTTTCTAGAAATTAGTGCTAGAAATTTTCTTCAATCTTGGGACAAGCCATGCTATCAATCTATAGCCTGGTCCTATATATGTTTCCTTCAAGCCCTATTGAGGTTCAGTGGGTGTGCTTAGGATTCCAGCTTTTATGGTGAAAATGGTTGAGTGCATTGCAAGCAGCACCTAAAAGTTACAGATAAATTCCAGCGCAACACCAGATGTGACAATGATTATGAGCCCCAGATTAGCAAACACGTTTAGTGGCAGATTTTTATGCAGTCAAAGACCAAAGATTCCCATTGATCCACTACAGGAAAAGACAGCTTATTAACCAATTGTCCAGTTCAGGAGCCATCATTTTCCAAAAACAAGCATATCGTACAAGAACGCTGGCAACTCTGGGCTGGGCAGGGTGGTTTTCTTAAAATCATTCCCTTTACTCGCCACTATGATGGTGAGAGGTAAGATCTCCCCATCCCTTCCTTCTCAACCCTCTCCCAATATTTCCAACCTCATTTGTGAAATTTCATGGTGGCAGGGAAGTAAATGGGCAGTGTGCCAGCTGTTATCATGGACTTGCATAGCAGTGCACAAGCAAGCAAGCCAAGACTACATTACAAATGGTGAATGTTTTAAAGCTTAGGCTTTAAATCCTCTCTTCCGCTGCCTCCTACCGAGATTTATAAAAGCTAAACAAGGAACTTGATGAAATTATTCCTTTAAAAGGCAAAGGTTTTTAAAAGAAATGTCATCAGCCATGCCCCTTTAATATCAAATTCGCTGCATGGCAAATAAACAAAGAGCCAGCCTGTCTCTTCAATCACAACTACCCTTTCTGGCTGGAAACCCCCAATGTCTTTGCGGCAGCTTTTATAAATAGATCTTGACCTAGATATCTTGAGAGCAGGAAAGCCCCTTAAAGAGCCAGAGTTAAAATCATTACCTGCCTGTGGATTAGAGCAGACAAGTAATCACGTTTTATACCCAGCAATGACCTTCATCTAATGCAAATGCCACCTTCACTTAGGAAAGTACCAGAGCAAGATAAACAGTGCTGGTAAGCAACACATCTAAATCCAAAACACAGAACTCAGCAGATTGAGGAGCCTCATGCAAAAACCATGCTGTTTATCACTCCTCTTCGGTGCTCAGGAAGATGGATGGATATGCTCCTTGGCAAGTTTGGTTCTTAATGCATGTTGAGTTCCTGTCACTGTTAATAAGGCTTAGCTGTATTTGGGGGAAAATTCAGTGCATCTTTACTAACAACAAGTCTATCAACAGATGAAAGAGACTTCTGTTGCTTAACTGGTTAAAAGACAGGTGAGTAGTCAACCATGAATCGACTGAACTTAAATAAATGTGCGTATTATTTCCAATAAAGGGCATAGAGACGGGAACGGCCGCAGCTCAATGACAGAGCAAAACCTCATGTGTGTTAAGTAAAGTGGTAATTGGCATAATTCCTCATTGGTTGGTAATGCTGACTCATGCCACACAATGCACCTGGCTGAAACTGGTGGCTTTCTTATCTACGTTACTGGGCAGATTTGACACGTAGCTTTGTGTATAAAAAAGCTCAAGTGACATCGTACAGTCTGGGTCATGGTAGGAGAATACAGGAATTGTTGAATACTAGCTGTTGGAGCTACGGATTCATATACAGATTTTTCTGAAGAGGTCACCTGAGAGGAAGCTGGAGAACTGCCAGACTTCAAAACTCAGACTAATCTGTCAGTTGCAGGACTGGGAGCAACTGGAATTGAAACTTGCTTATGAATTTTGGTTCAGCAAGGACTTTGAATTACAGAACCCTCTCTGGGACCAGAGAGAGAGAGAGAGAGAGAAGCTTTTGTGTAGGCTGCATATAGAATGTGTCAGCCACTGAGGTGAATGGACTAGTGGTATGACTCAGTATCAGCCAGCTTCCTGTGTTCCTAGAATACTGAAAGAAGCGTAAGATAGCTTACAATTTAATACATTAAAATTCTTACTCATTATTGCTGGTAAAGTAAACATCTTATTCACTCATTTCCTTATTCATTATCTTATTCATTTTGGAAATGCAGCAGCTAGACTGGTGACTGGGAGTGGCCACCGGGACCACTTAACACCAGTCCTGAGAGATCTACATTGGCTCCCAGTACGTTTCCGAGCACAATTCAAAGTGTTGGTTGGTGCTGACCTTTAAAGCCCTAAACGGCCTCGGTCCTGTATACCTGAAGGAGCGTCTGCACCCCCATCGTTCAGCCCGGACACTGAGATCCAGCGCTGAGGGCCTTCTGGCGGTTCCCTCACTGCGAAAAGCAAAGCTACAGGGAACCAGGCAGAGGGCCTTCTCGGTAGTGGCACCCGCCCTGTGGAACGCTCTCCCATCAGAGGACAAAGAGATAAACAACTACCTGACATTTAGAAAATACTTGAAGGCAGCCCTGTTTAGGGACGTTTTTAATATGTGATATTCTAATGTATTTTAATATTTGTTGGAAGCCGGCCAGAGTGGCTGGGGAGACCCAGCCAGATGAGTGGGGTACAAATAATAATAATAAAAAATTAAATTATTATTATTATTCCTATGACAGCCTTCCACAATCTGGTGCCCTCTAAATGCTAACACACACCAGCTCCCTTCCATAGGAGGCACTCCTAGGGGCTGAGGTCCCTTCACCCCCCCCATAAAATATTTGAGGGAGCTGCCCCCCCCCCAAGTTGATGAGCATTGTCATTCAAATGGTGGGCATGCACTGAGTCTTGTTATTGATTATGTAGGGCAGGGTTTACCTAGCCCCCTCTCAAATATTTTATTCAAGTTGGCACCCCTACTCCCATCAACCTCAGTAAACATGGTCAATGGTCAGAGATGATGAGAGCTGTAATCCCATAATATTTGGGTTGAACAAGGTTGGGGGACAGCAAGATACCAGAATCAAAACTATAACAGAAGGACACCCTTCTTGTAGTCAAATGTGAGGAAGGTAAGTTTCTGCTCTGGAGAGGAGGGAGGTGGGCTGTTGAATTTCCAAGCAACTCTTCAGCAGAGCTGGTGCTGAGAATTGGTAAGATACATACATGCAGCAACAGCAGTACACATGAACCTACATTATAAGCTGGGAGATAACTCCCAGAAATAGATTAGCCTTTTCTCTGAACAGAGTCTGAGAAAGCTTTCATACACAATCAGTGCCAAAACCGAGCTAAGCAGAGCTCGCCTGCCACTAATAAAAACCTTGTCCCAGCCCATGAAATATCTAGTATGCCAAGTTTTGTGACAGTGTAATGCTCATTCTAATCTAATTCAACCATCCATTGAGATAAAAAGGACTATCCTATCCTAGCTATTATTTATTAGTTCTGACCCTTTTGGAAAGAACCCCAGTTATTTACTGGCCAGGGTCTCTGTGAAGAAATGGCTTCTACAATATTATTCTGGTAGGGAAGTCAACCTGCTCTGTCCTAAGCATTAGGATTCAAAATGTTTGTGTGACTGTACTGGAGTGATTAAGAGACAGAGGTGTCCTTTCATACAGTAAGTCAAGTATTAAATTTTACTCTAACTGTAATATTTGACTTATTGTATGAAAGGACACCTCCGTCTTTTAATCACATCAGTTTTAGAGATCATTAGGTAATCTTAGGCAAGCCACTGTTCTCTTGGCCTGACCTCCTTCCTCCCTACATAGGCATTCCAATACTGGGCAACCTTGCAGGGAGTATCAAAAAGCCAACTGGAATAATGTATGTAGACCACCCAAGAAAAGTAAAAAAACAGCAGCAACAACAACAACAACAATGATTGATGATGATGATGATGCCACAGCTTTGTTATCATGTGGAACAAATTCTCCTTGCTACCAAATGTCCAGTGTTTACATTCACTGGGATCATTTAGCCACAAGGGGCACAGAATCGCTAGGTTTGACCAGTCCACTTCTAGTTATCAGGTGGGGGCTGATCTTCCTGGGCATGTTGAAAAGGGGCTTCTTCCCTTTCACCTGTGCATATACCTGATTTCTCACTACTAATTTTCAGGGTCACTCCAGAAAACACAGCACTTCAAAAGTGAAGGGTTGTGTGTCAGCTGACAGAGGAGACAGCCACTCCAAAGATCAGATGAGGTTAAAAGTGGCCGCGTGTATTTGCTGGATAAACTAATAAGGGGCTATAATGATTAGAAGGCTTCACTGGCTAACTACCGGTAGATACCAGAGATTATATACGACGGCAAGTCATCTGACATTTCAATAGTATCATACAAGTTGGAAGGTACCTCAAAGGTAAGTTCAACCCTCTCTTGCCAATGTAGGAAATCCACCATCCAAACTCTGCCTAAACTGTCTAATGAAGAAGAGTCATCACTTCCACTGTCAAACAACTTGCCAGAAACTTCTTCCCAATGTTTAGCTTAAAACCCTTTCTCCATGAGATTTGAACCCATTGCTTCAGGTCTTTTCCCTTCTGGAGAAACAGAAAACAAAGCTGCTCCAACATCTGTGTGACAATCATTCAACTATTTGTAGATGGCTAATGTAATTTTTCTCATTTTGTCTCCTAAGTGTAATGAAAGGCAAGATTAGCCATCATTTTCCAGGCTAAACAGTAGCAATCTTATATCCATATGTGGATTTCTAGAGGTTACTGCCTATACTACTTGCACAAGGAGGGAGAATACTGCATTGGGTGGCAGTGGAATAAGCTTCACATTATATTTGTGGACATCAAATTCACGGAACTGTGACATTCTTTTACTGATAATAAGGTATGATTTTCAGTAGTAGTTCCCCCCTTCCAAAATATACAGCATTCCCACCTCTATCAAATCGGAGAGTAAACAGCTTCCGATTTTGCATTTGCATGGTTCTCCTCTGGACAAGCAAGGGCAGCCCTCCTTGACTGTGACTTTGACACTGAAATCTATGAGCACACTCCATTAAGCACTGGAGTCAGTCACAGGCCCATTAAAAATGACTGGAGATGGCTAGGCAGCACTTTTTGCTGGACTGCAAGCTATAATTGATTCTGAATGCAAAATTAGCATCCCAATTTGGTGGGCCTGCTTTGTAAAAGTAAATGTCTAGCTTTCTCTCAAATAGTTTATTTACTATAGAAAGTAATCCTTTCCAAACTAAATATACAAATAGTATATTTACCAGCCTGGGAGCAAGCTAACAGTCAAAACTATACCAAAAGTTGGATGATTTTGCTTTGTTTTGCATGAATGCTAGGTAATTTATATGAACAGTTAACACTGTGTTTTACAAACTTGGGACCCCAGCTGTTTTTGAACTACAATTCCCATCATCCCTGACCAATGGTCCTACAAACCAGGGATGATGGGAGTTGTAGTCCAAAAACAGCTAGAGATAAAAGTTTGGGAAACACTGAGTTAACAGAAGGGTCCCTAGTTTTATCAAAGCAGGGTTGAGCTATAAGAGTACCGGTAAGTTAACAAAACTGTGGCTCAATTCAGACATCATACTCAGCAATAGTTAAGGAAAGTTAACTATAATTTGGTAGTCCCAATATGGTTTGTGATTGCCTGGCAAAGCAGACTGACAAACCATGCTTTGAAGTTTGTTTGCAACCTTGGTTTGTACTAGTTACAGTTTGATGTGATACCTTGATAAACAAATCATAATTAGGCCTATTGTTCAGCCTCCAGAGCCAGCTTCACTTTTGAGATACAAACAAGCTTGCAAATGTAAAAGCTCAGAGGACATAAAATAAAAAAAAACACAAAGCAGCTCCAAACGCTGATTTATTTATTTTTTCAATATACAACATCAGGAATCTCGAAGCCTGGTTCAAGTTCTAAACTATGGTTAGTACAAACCATGCCTTGGCATGAAGTTTGAACTGAGCCAGTGTTTTGTGGTGGTGGGCAGCCTTCTTAGTTCTAATTATGGCAACTCCCCCTGGATTGAGATTCTCTACTTCCCGGTGTCTACCGTATTTTAGCTTTGCTTTTTCTTCTTCTTTGGAGCACAGCAATGGCATGAAGGACTAAAGCTGAGCTACCGCAGAGCCTGAAGTGAAGATCACTCCACAGGCTTCTTCAACCCCCCATTTTAATTGGTCCTGATTTATTCAAATCTCCAGTACCCACAGCGCTGCTTTCTCATGTTATAAAGCGTAAACTGTTTTTTAAGATGTTGCCATTAACTGTGATTTAAAAGCATCTAAGACTTCCTAGTGTGTTTTCATACGGACTGCTGCTTTCTCCTAGAATTAAACATTTAGCGGCAGATGAAATGTTTCTAGCAGGAATACAGCTTAATGATACATTTCCCCATAGGGATCAATTACAGTACAGTTGGACCTAACTTTTCTCCCCTAATTTGCCAAGGAAAGGTTGTTTGGTTGCCAGGATGTTGGGAGAGGGACTTGTTCCTATTTGCTGTGATGGGTTAAAATCTACAATAAAATGCATTGTCTTCTCTCTTTTAGCTTCTCCGGTGGCCATTAGCTACACGTGGAGTCCTGCGTCCTGCTTTTCTGAGGGTGGGTGATACCCAGACTAAAGTGGACTAAAGTACTCTGTTGCCCTAGTACAACAAATCCACTTTTTAAAAGGAAAAATACCTTTTGCAGTTAAGAAAATGATAGGGGAAATGTCTTGAAAATTGAGGAATAAACAACCTTTTAACAGGACGACTGATGCATAAATAGCTCACAAGCAAATCAGGATGAACTTCCATTGCTGTCTGCATAACCACCCCAGAAACCAATCAGAAGCAAATGCACAATGAAGCCTGGATACAATCTAAGCTCCACCTAAGGTTTGTGCAAGCAAGTCAGGACGAATCCTAAATGAGTAAGCTGTCTGTCAAAGCCCTAAGAAACGTGGGAAACCTTTATGAAAGCAAAATAAACATTTAAATGAAAGGGAAAGGGTCATTGTGCAAAATTATATAGAAATAAAGAGAGCGAACCATATCCAAATGCTGCACAGGGATCCTTGCACCAGAGTCTCTAGCAGAACCCAGACACCTTACTCCTATTGCCACTGTGACCGCTTGTTAGAAGAGGCAGCTTCTTGCCTATTGCCTACTGCAGTTCCACACAGCTGGCACAGATGCTGCAACCAGCTCAGTAACGAGTGACAGCCAAGGCCACTGGGGATCCACTTGGTCCTATAAAGCTACCGGCTCTCGATTGGCTCCGCAGTCTCTGCCACTTGTTGCCTGAGTGAAGACCAAACCAGCTGCTCTCAGGCGGGCCACAGCTTCCTGCCTTTTCAATCACCCCCTCACTTGCCTCCAAAATGCCAGCTATAAGCACTGCTATCTGCCTAGCTCTGCATTTTTAACCCCCCATGTTGCTTTAGTTATAAAGTGAGCCACAGGAAGGGAAAAAAAAATCTTCTGTATGCCTCTGATTATAATCAGAGACTCATTCACCATGTGTGCAAATCCGAAAAGAGCCCAGATTTATTCATGAGTGCTGAACATCCAGCTCCCTATTAAAGGCCCTGTATTTGTAAGGCACAGAACATCAGATCTATACAGCCAAATGCATGGTGTCAGCTGCTGTGTCCGGATGCTGAACAGGAATACAAAACATCCTGGTGCTGTATTTAAATTGACAAGGGTTACTATATTGGGAGTTTTTGCTGTCTCACTGGGAGCCTGGGGACACAGCTGTCAAACCGAGAAGCCAGGAATGTCCTGCAAACTGAACCCTGTCAACCTCTTTCATTTCTGCGATGGGAAGCTTTCCTTGTTCAGTCCTTCTCCTTCACCCACCTCGTGCGATGATGTCTTGTGTGAGTTGAGCTCTTAAACTGCATGTTATCGTTCATTTGATACCTAATTCTTTCACTTCTTGGTTAGGAAATAATGCACCACAGCCTGCATCACTGGATTGTATATGGCAAATGTTTACACAGAGAGCCCAAATCCCAAATCTATAAATTCTGGTCCTGAACTGATAAGAAATAAGCGAGTGAGGGCTGGAAGTGGGAATGAACAGGGCTAGTTATGAACTTCCAGCTGGGGTTTTAATGAACTGTGGCCTATGGCTCAGAGCAGGTAAGTGTGAAAGTGAGTGGTGAACCAATTTCAAGGTGGGCATAACTAGGAGATCCATTTGTACATCATCACTGGTGTCATGGTCGCTATTGAGAGCACATACCAAATATACGGTACTTTATCTTTAAAACCCCTCATGACTTATCTATTTGCCCTTGAATTCCAAAATCCCCTGCCCATGATGCTGCCTCCAACACCTTGCAATTATTTCCAAAACACGCTGGTGTTGCCTCCACCTGTTCCTTCAGATCCCTCCTCAAAACTCACCTTTTATGTCAAGGCTGTGGCTCAGTTCCTTACAGAGCAATCCAACCCCTCCAACCTCCTTACACTGGGCTTTGGGGTATGTGGTTTGAGTTATGGTGTTCATCTGCTCAACTCTGCCACCTACTAGTTACCAAACCTGCAAGTAGGAGGGCTGCTTGTGCTATCCCTGAAATGGGGGGTGCCAAGGAGGGCAGCTGGCCTGGGATCCATTGGATCCAAAGTGATTGTACAACAGCATTGGGGCCTGATCCAAAGCAATTTACTAGGCTACCCTGGAGCTGACACAATAATAAAGTTTCCTTTCCTTTCCACACCCACGGCTACCATGAGTATGCAGCCATGGCTCTGCAAAACCCCCCCAGCAGGGTGAGGTTGGAATGTGCCTTTAGTCATCACCCCCCACTGAGTCTAAACCTTAGGGGCCTAATGCCTTTTGTGCATATTCTCCCCATAACTCTTTCATCCAGCTTGTCTTCATCTCTGTTGAAATGCAATTACAAGCATCTTAGCCAGGGACCTGGTCTGCCTTTAAAAACAAACAAACAAACAAACAAACAAACAAACAAACAAACAAACACTGTTTCCCAGGGGTTTAGAATTCCACGTGCTTTGGATTATCTGTGGCAACCACCCTGCAGTACATTGAAAAGATTAACGGGTACAACTTTTCCTGCATGGACCTCTCCTGAACATCCAAATGTTGGCAAGTTGAGAATCCCAGGACACCCAACTGACATAATTCAGGAGGAAATGTGAGTGAAAGCTTGACACCTGACATTGTTTCCCAGTTTAGCAGTAGCTGCCTTGGAATGAAAACAAAGTGGGTTCATTGTTAGGAAATGTTGATGCCAAGCTTGTACAGAGCTATCAAGCTGACAAATCAAGAGAGACGTTTTCATCCTGTAGCTTGATTCATATGGATGCATCTGATCCGGATATATAGCAGTGCTTCAAACAGGCTCTAGAGGTTAGGTGTGGGCTGACAGCAATGAACCTACTGCAACACCACCAGCACCACTAGCAACCCCATGGTTCACCAATGTGTCATAATGTGAAAAGCTTACTTAAAGACATCGTAAATATATTCTAAGTTGCCCTGATAATGCACTCCTGATTCAGAAATGCCTCTCAGGGTCTGACCATTCCACTAGTCCAGCATTCATTGCTAGAATTCCGGCCTTAAAATGCCCCACTTGCCTTCACCCAATTCTATGGGGCAAGAATCTTACTCCTGGCACACTTTTCAATGTTCAGTTCACACACAATAAGACCTGCAGGGTGGTCCTTCTAGGACAGTGTTTTTCAACCACTGTTCCGTGGCACACTAGTGTGCCGCGAGATGTTGCCTGGTGTGCCGTGGGAAAAATTGAAAAATTACTTTATATATAGTTAATATAGGCACAGAGTTAATTTTTTTAACATTTTCTAATGGTGGTGTGCCTCGCGATTTTTTTCATGAAACAAGTGTGCCTTTGCCCAAAAAAGGTTGAAAAAACACTGTTCTAGGACACTGTCACTAATTGTAATTTGTACAAAGTTACTACTTACATTTTCTTTCTAGAAACAAAAAGAACAGCTGCGGTATAAAGAGTCTCAGAAATGCATTGAATAGTGACATTGGTATGTGTTTACTACCCCAGCCAATGTCAGCAGACTACTAGTATTGTTAGTAGTTTTGGTTTGGGCTACTGTACTAGCTGGGATGAAGGGAGTTGTAGTCTAAAACTTGAGGAAGGGGACTAGGTAGGTGATGGGTGCACTAGAAACTGGCCCAGGATCCAGTGAAATACAGTTTCCACAGGTAATGTAAAGAATCAGTAAGCAAATTATATATTCCAGGGTTAAGATATTTGCGATTTCTAGCAAAAAAAAAAAAAAAAAGGTTGGTCTCTTCTCTCTTCCACCCCACTTTCTCCTCCCAATTCTTTGCAAATATTTGCATTTTCAGTGGTTACTTAGGTTCATAGGTTGTTGTTGGGTTTTTTTAAAAAATGAATCTTTTTGAAAATGCTGCATTCCGGAAGTGAGGCAATTGACCTCTTCTATACCATCATTATCATCACAATCCAAGTTAAAATTCTCCAAACTAGGTAGAAACCCTCTACACTCGACAAAACATACCTTCCCTCCCTCTGTCTAATTACACAGCAAGACAAATACGCTGGCAAAACACATCTGCACAAAACCAAGGGGAAGGTGTTGTCAAATGTAATTTGATGCATTAAATATTTAGGGCGCTCTTTATATAAAATTCAACAGATGCTGGTGCAGTGCTTCTCCTACCAGCTATTTAACTCTCCTCTTTAGCACAAACAAGAAACAAAACCAAGAAGTCTTGACTCAGCAAAGAAAAACATGGTGCATTTGGGTAATGTCCATGGAGACACACACACACACACACAGAGAGAGAGAGAGAGAGAGAGAGAGAGAGAGAGAGAGAGAGAGAGAGAGTCATTTGGAGGTGAAGCTGAAGAGAATTCTATGAAGTTGAAGCTGGACACATCCCACACCAAAATTTGAAAAACCACCATGTGTATTCTAAAGCTCTCTCTCTCTCTCTCTCTCTCTCTCACACACACACACACACACACACACACACCGGTGATTTCAATAAGAGATGCAACTGGTGGTGCATTTCAAAATAACCCATTTGACAAGTTGATACGTTGTTGCCTTAAGATTCATCCACAATATTAGCTATATCGAGCCAGCTCCTTACATGGAGCAAGAATTGCTGCAACTTTATAGCTGTGTCCTGGCTACATCTGCAGTGATGTTTCCCAATACAATTCCAGCTACATGAGTGGCCAAGGAGGAAGTGCAGCTGCTCACCGCAAACTGGCAGCCCACTGTACGAAGTGGCATTCAGCGTGTCAAAATGCCAGGCGTTCAACATTTTCACACAACTGAATGACCTTGCAGTTGAGATGAATGAGGAAGTAAAGCTGGA
The DNA here is from genome assembly GCF_009819535.1 of Lacerta agilis. Taxonomy (NCBI): domain Eukaryota; kingdom Metazoa; phylum Chordata; class Lepidosauria; order Squamata; family Lacertidae; genus Lacerta; species Lacerta agilis. The sequence continues at coordinate 15,060,049 of NC_046316.1, forward strand.
AAGAGATTAAGGGGCAGGGGACTGGCTAAGAAAAAAAGTATTGCGCTGTTGTAAGGTTCCAGTAATTGAGCATACGTAAACCAACAAAATTCAGTCTTGATAGCATTTTTTAAAGACTAATTTTGCATGTTACAGTGTTCCGCACTCCCTTAAAGATCAACATTCCATTCAGAGTTGAGAAATATATTCTTCATTATGACCCTTAGCTTCTTGCTGTGTGTTTGCTCACTTTGACCTTTAACTATTTTTCCATTTGCTCCTGTGCCCTTGGCACAGGCATGTGCCTTACACTCCGAGCTTTAGCATTTGCATTGGAGTGGCTGTTGGGATTTCTTTTCCTAAATTGCTAACATGCATGTGCAGCAAATCCTAGGACTGAGCTGCTGTTTTATCACAGGGCCCAGTAAATCTCTGCTTGCCCAAATAGCAGTTTACATTATTTGTTCAAACTGTCTCTTGCCATCTTCAGAACAGAAGGCAGAAAACCTACAATATCGATCGGCTTTGTAGCAGTGGCTCCCCTGGTTGCCTCTGGCAACTAAAAACTGAGTCTAAGTACCAGAAATATATAATCTGTTGGGCACTGATTAGAAAACAGTATTCCATCCTCACTACAACATCCTAGAATGGCAGCCACAAGCAGAGGAGAGCAAAGAGAATATGCATGACATAGATTCTTATTGCAACCCATTACCCAAAATGCAAGACTGATTTCTCCCATAGCTATAAACAAGATTCTTTTGAAAAAATAGCAGAATTACCACTATAGACATCTTTAATTGCCCATGTCTGTGAAACATCATTCTCTCTTGAGAGAAAAACTGCTGCTCAAATAAGTTAGGCAGTGGTATCTGATCACCCATTTACTAGAGTATAATATTTGATTGTGTATTAGTTCTGATGCTTCTGCAAAATGGAATAATATTAGGACTTAAAATGTTTGTTTGTAGGAGCTTGCCTTCATAATTTTGATCATTTGCTCCACCCTCAAGTTACCTACACAGTTCCTGGATAAATAAGGATGAGTACATTTTCATAAACCTAAAAATGAATACAAATGCAGAAGATCTAGCTTAGCTGCCCTGATTGTGCCCCTGACCAAGGACTTCTCAGCTCTCTGTTACTTGGATGGTGTTTTAGCTTGCAGGCCTTTATTTATGACTGTAATAACGTGGAGTCAAAGAAAGCTGTTCTCTCCCTTCATCCTTCCTGCACTCGCTTTGAGAATTTGATCTGCATCACCTTCTGGATATCTTTTTTTTTTAAAGAAAAAAACACATATCATATAATTCTGTGTTTTGCACAAAAATGTCTCCACTCGGTGAAAAAATCAGGCTAGAGGTGTTGTCATGCCTAAGGCCAGCTACATGGCTGAGAAGTGATTTTCAACACAGATCTACCATATTCAAATCCAAAATTCAAGTCGACTGCATCATTACTACCCTACCTGTCCTTCACCTTGAAAATATCCTCTAAATAATGTTACATCCCGAACCGTCTTGCATCTTATGTAAAGCCAAGCAAATCTGTATTTGTGTTGCTCATTTAAATGGGTAAAATAATTAAAAGAATGGAGACTTTAAAGGGAAAAAGCTCAGTGTTGTCACCATCTTCTTTGCCATGGGGCCACAGCTCATTGGTAGAGCACATGTTTTGCATACACAAAGCCTAAGGCTAAATCTCTGGCATTTCTTAAGGATCTCAAATAGCAGGACTGGGATCTTGAAACCTGGGGCGTCAGAGGGCTGCTGCCAATCAGAATGGACAAAACTGAGCTAGATGGGCAAGTGGCCTGCCTCAGTATGTTCATATATTGTGTTTTACAATGTCCTGTATGCACTGCCTCTTTTAATAATGTGTGTATGTTTATTTGACTGATGCATTCCAAGGACTCAACGTAGGCAACAGTGAATTTATACCTTTATTTAGCAGTGGGCTTTTTTCCTGGGGGGACGCAGTGGGACGCATACCCCTAAACATTTTGTGAATCTAACAGGAGAAGAAACATTTTTAAATATATATATATATATCTTCTTCTCTAGCACAGTGAATCGTCAGTTCTGTGGCCTCATTTCCTGTCACAGTGTTTCCTGAGTCTCAGACTGAAGCACGTGTTTAATGAGAGTACCCCTAAACATATTTTAAAACAAAACAAAACACTGCTATATGGTATACAATTTTTGATGTTTGTTCATCAGTAAATGGAAGGGCCTTTTACGGTCCTTGTATCTTTCCATAATCTTTCTATAATTCAAACATTTTTAGCTCCTTGGACAAAATCACACACCAAATTAAACAATTAAAAAAATCAGCAAACATGGGAGCTGAGGTCAATTACCTCTCAACACCTTGCAGAGTATATTTCTGGGAAATGAATCAATTGTGAAGATACCGTCATCTGTAACAGGGATGTACCATATCAAACAACAAAGTTATTCATCTGCACCTTATTAATGTTCCCACAGCACAGTTGTTATGACTAATTTTTGACTACTTAATTTCTGCTACTCAAAATACGTACTTTCTTGAGGGAGGAGGAAATCAGGGTTTTCTTTTGCTTTTAAACAGAAGAATAGTCATAGGCACTACTGAACACAACAACTTAATCATGTCCAAGATGAAAAGCAACCAAGTAGCCACTATAGTATTTCATTACTAGCAGGAATTCAGAATGAAGCCAAAGTATACTGTAAAGCAATTATTCTCACTAAAACAAGAAGCAGGAAGGAATGCATCACCACCCCTTGCTTTAGAAGCAAGCAAGTGTGTAGTTAGGAACTGTGGAATTTAATCTGTTTGTGGATAAGGTGACCATGGGATATCTATGAGCAGGTGTTGGGTTCAAGCAAGATGAACTAGTTTATGCTGCCTATCCAGCCTTTGCCTTTGAATACCACCCCACAGTGGGGTGGGGTGGGGTGGGGTCTATGTGTCAATAGTTAAATTATGGAATTTGCTCCCACAGGAGGCTGTGATGGCCACCAACTTGGATGGCTTTAAAAGAGGATAAGGCTACCAGTGGCCACCACCCCTGATGGTCATATTCTACTGCCACCATTGGAGGAAGTAGGCATCTGGATGTTTGTTGCTGGAAACCACAGGAGTGGAGAGTGCTGTTGCTCTCAAGTCCTATATATGGGCTTCCCAAAGGGATCTGATTGGCCACAGGATGCTGGACTGGGTGGGCCTTGGGCCTGATCCACCAAAGCTTTTCTTATGTGTCTTTACTGTGGTGTAGGCACACCCAGCTACCCATGGTGCAGGGACCAAGATTGCTTTGGGTTAGATGGTTTATATTAGTTCAGAATATTTGTTGATCTAGCCCAATATTGCTTTACTATGACAGGCATTGACCTCCCCCCCCCCCAAAATCAATCAATTCTATGCTGTTTTGGGAGGCAGTGGGGCCACATGTTTCCTTGAAGATCCAGATGTGTAGCATTTAAGTGAACTCCCTTCCACAGTCCCTTTAGTAGAGGACATTGGGATCTTCCTCCATCTGAGGCTTCCCACCATGAGCAAAGAGCCGCAGGAGGAAAGCTCTTGTATGTACAGTGGTACCTTGGTTTACGAACTTAATCTGTTCTTAAACCAAAGCGTTCTTAAACCAAGGTGCGCTTTCCCATAGCAGTGGGGGACTCAATTTACAAATGGAACACACTCAACAGGAAGCAAAACATGTTCTGCTTCCAAGGCAAAGTTCACAAACCAAACACCTACTTCCGGGTTTGCAGTGTTCTTAATCCAAGTTGTTCATAAAGTAAGCTGTTCTTAAACCAAGGTACCACTGTATTATTATATAATGCTTTGTATATAATGCATTGAGGAAGCAATACTTGGGACAAATTTTAGGGAGAGGTCTGAACATGAGCTATATACTGGTTGGCCAAGGCAAATATAAATCTGTGAAGACTACACATTTTCTATCTGCAATAACCAACGTGAGGACAAAATTCTTCAGGAAGACTGCTGCATCTTGCCAGGGAGATTAAGAATTCTAAGATTGTTTTACACTTTGATTCATTTAAGTTCTTACATAATTCTATTCTGATTTGCATACATTTCAGATTCACTTAAACTCAAGCCACTCTACTGCTTTAATATTTCATTTTAATATTCGTTAAAAGAAGAACAATCTTTCCTTTTGTGAAGGGGCATGTTACGATCTGCCAGGGAAATTCAGCATTTTAAGTTGGTTTATGTTGTAGTTCGTTTCGGTCTCAGCTAACTTCTCTTGATGTCACATAGTGCTACTTTCATACTGTTATAAACCTTGTATTGTGGTGGCCTGATGATTAGGTACAAATAAAACAATCTGAATCTGAACTGGCAAGGGCTCTGCAGAGTTTCACGCAAATAAAGTTTTTTACATCACCTACTCCCTGATCCTTTTGGTTCAGGTGCCAGAAATTGAAGGGGTTGTCCCGACTTCCTGCGCGAAGATAAAAGAACCATAAGAAGGAAGAGCAGGTGCCCATGAAGTTATCACCTGGACTGCAGACTAAGCCTCCTGGTCAAACTATTCTACCATGGTGGTGGGGTGCACTGTAAAGGTAAAGGAAAAGGGACCCCTGACCATCAGGTCCAGTCGTGTCCGACTCTGGGGTTGCAGCGCTCATCTCGCTCTATAGGCCGAGAGAGCCGGCGTTTGTCCGCAGACAGCTTCCGGGTCATGTGGCCAGCATGACAAAGCCGCTTCTGGTGAACCAGAGCAGCGCATGGAAACACCGTTTACCTTCCCGCTGGAGCGGTACCTATTTATCTACTTGCACTTTGATGTGCTTTCGAACTGCTAGATGGGCAGGAGCTGGAAGTCTATGTTTAGGAGCAAGGAGAAATGAATAAAATGTAATAGAATATGTAACATAATATGTATTTATTAAAAAATCAATAAAGATCATATGCAAAAAAGAGAGATTCCTGCATTGCAAGGGATTGGACTAGATGACCCTTGGGTTCCTTCCAACTCTTACAATTCTATGATCCTATGATTCCTCTTTTTCACAATGCGTAAATGTGAAATGTCATCCTATTGTCAGCAGAAGAGCTTAAAGCACATTAAGCATTTGAGAAACTGAAATCAAAAGTTGGCACAAACAAGGCCTATGTCATATGATGAGCTCTTCCCAGTTGGCATCTCTTTGGAAGGTACAGTGGGACCTCGACTTACGAGCTCCTCGATGTACGTCGTTTTCGAATCACTTCCGGGAGAGAAAAAATGGCCGCCGCTTCCAAATTTTTCGACCTACGAAGGGAAAGCGGCGGCGCAATACCTCGACCTACAAGTTTTTTAATGCGGTTTTCTCGACCTACGAATTTTTTCCCCTCCGGAGTTAGTGCCTTTCGAGTTACGGAAATTTCGACCTACGAGGGCGCCTCCAGAACGCATTAACGTCGTAAGTCGAGGTACCACTGTAGTTTTAAAAAGCCCAGTGCCAAGATTCTACAATTATACCTGTCTGGGCTCCAGACCTACCCCACGTACAATGCGAAAACATTAGACTAAGAGATTCCTTTTCCCCCTGCCCAATTTTAGTACATTGTGCATCTCTGAAATACGTGGAAGTCTAAACTCTTCTTGCTAAAGCTAACGGTGAGAAAACGACAATGCAAGTGCAGGAAGAAAAAACTGAGTAACAATGCATTGACCCTTGTGATTCCTTTCTGGCAGATAAGGAAAATATACTCATGGCATGTGATCTTATTATTGTGCATGTATCGCTAGACATGACAAATCATGGCAGCTTGATAAAGCTACATGCCTGCACCTTTCCTATCTACAACTTCAAGTTGGCTGGATTGTGTACATAACATAGTTTTTTTATTCCTGTGCCTAGAAAAGCAAAAGGACTAGAAAAGCAATATTCCTTTCTATCATTTTTTAAGAGGAATAGCGTCCAAATTATACAGTTTTGTCACACCATTAACTCAAGTACTATTGACTTTGTACAAAAGCCAATGCACACAAATGAAGTTCCTACCCACTGAAATGACTACGTAGCTCCTCCTAAAACCAGATTTTGCTTCCAGGACAGACTCTCCTTATACAATGTCATGCAATTATATGCATACATGTTTTGGGGCAAGAACAATGGGTCAGATCCTCAGCTGACATATATCAATAATATAACTCCAAGCAAGGAGTTATATGGGCACACACGCAAGCAGAGGATGAAATGAGTTGCTGTTTAAACTGGCCAATGATTCAGGAGAGCTCCACTTTCAGTCTAACCCAGTCCTGCACATCTGCAACACTCTGAGCCAAATAAGAGTACTGTTACCTGTCTAGTGCTGAACAACCCCAGGAAGTTAAAACTGGGCCTCCATACACAGCTGTCTGGTTGCATTTGGCTTGGGAGATCCCACCCTGGGTCACCTTGATCTCATTCATGGACTACCTGGAAACTTCCAAATGACAAGCAATGGGAACCTACATGGCCAGCCAGAAAGATCAGCCAGTTTGGGCAAATGATGGATCCTGGAGCTTTCTGAGAGGCAAATTGCCACAGCCACCTCACTTTGCATACCCCCACACACATCGGTGAAGAACTAATGCTAGTCCCCATCAATATGTTTTCTAGCCACCTGGTGAAAAGGGAGAATCCCAGTATCATAGATGATGTTGCACCAAGTAAATGTTACCCAGACTTTCCAGCACATTTTCCTTACTGCATGTTAAAAGCTCCAAATCAACTCTGCAACCTGAATTTGCCGGTATACAACCAAATCCCATCCAAAAATAGTGACAGTCTGGAAGACCCCGCAAAGGGCAAATGGGAGGGCCATATGCACTTGGGGCAGGCTTCCCAGGAATGATCCCAGCTGCATCTCAGAGGTGTCACAGGGACAGCAACACATCTTGCTTTGCATAAAATTTCCTGGAACACTGGCATAGCAAGAGTAAGAGACCCGTACTGCCTGACATTCTTGGGACCCCCTACTCACAAACCTCCAGGCCAGCCAATGGTATTTCTGCAAGTTCTAGGAGACTGGGTGACATTTTTCACAAGGTTTTCTTTATTGGCACCAGATTTGAGAAGGATAAAGGGAAGACTCAAGTCAAGTCTGTAAGGACAGGGTTTGTTTAAGAGAGAGAGAACCCATCAGGTTCCAACAAAATGTGGTTTTAATTACCAGGTAGTTGATACAGAGCTCAATTAGAGATTAAGTGAAGTAGTCAGCGAACACTCAAACTAATCCATCTCTGTGCTTGTTTGACAAATGGAGTGTACATTCTCTAAGAGAGGTTATTGAGTTGCCCAATGAAGCTGGATGGCTCGGGAGTCCCAAAACTGACACTAATTCGCTATTAAAATAGAAGTTTTGTATTAGTGATTGATTTATTCACCAAAATAGCTCATGGAGAAGTGGAGAGCAGGAGATATCCAATTTTAATTTAACAGTATGAGAGAGTCTGATTTACAATGGAGGGCTTTCCCCACACCTTAGACCAGAACTGCACATCTTGCAACCCACCAAGTCAACTGCCCCTGTTACCCAGGGTCTCCTGCTCCAAGTCTCGCTTCCTGGTTAGTTCTCAGATCCCCCTCATCTCTCCCAGAGACCCAGGAGCCGAGGAAACAGCAAGCTGCCATAGAGCTCAGCTAGCAGCATGTGAGTCTACTTAAGAGGATGTGGAAGCACATGGAAGAAGTTGCCCAGGGCATGGCTGAGAGCCAGAAGGGGGTGAAGCCCCCATTTCCTTTTAGTGTGTGCTTCTTCATTTGCTGAAGCAACAGCTTCAGCCTTCCTGAACTGGGAAAACGGATATGTGACTGCATTTAGTTTGGTGGCTCTCAAGTAGTGCCTCGATTATGGAATGTATTTTAGTCCCCGGAGCAAATTATTTTTAGCTGGGTTATTAAGTGCTGTTTTAGAATGACTGTGTGTCCTTCACGTTGCTTTTCATGTCAAAATCTGAACTTATTTTATTGCTTTCATAACATTTTTTGACTGCTGTGTGTATTTTATTGTTTTAAACTCATTGTGAATTGCCTGCAGGGTGGGGTTAATAGGCAGTCCAAATACATGCATAGGGGCAAAATGGAAAAGTCAGGAATGGTCCTGAATGCTCACTGGTATCTGCCATAGTACAACAACCTCACTTGTTTAGTTTGGAAGACACCACAAAATTATATTCATATGTAATAGATATACTTGGGAGAGGGAAGAAGTTGCCTTGACTCCCGGTGTGGTGTAGTTGTCAGGGTGTCTATTACCTGGGAGACCCGGGTTCAAATACCACCCGCCGCCAGTTGTTCACTGGGTGAACTTGGAGCTAGTTAATACCTCTCAGCTTAACCTGCCTCAAAGGGTTGTTGAGATGATATAATTTGAGGGATCTTTTATACTACCCTGAGCTACTTCAAGGATGGACAGGATCAACATGTAATTAATAATGATTCTGGTGCAGGTTACAGGTTGGCTGCAGTGAGATGAGAGTCCTGTTGGATGCTTTTGCTTATAAACAAAATGGTGTATATAGAGGCTCGTGCCAAAGAATCGTAGAATTGTACAGCTGAGAGGGACCACAAGGGTCATCTAGTCCAACCCCATGCAATGCAGGAATCTTTAAAGCTCTGTTCTCAAAAGTATTACACACCTAAAAGAAACAAGAGGGTTTTCAAAATATAGGGTTTAAACTTGTTGGAATTCATTCACTGCAGTTACTCAGTTGAGGATCACACAGTTTCTAACACCACGAAATTGCATTGGGAAGATCATGTTCTGAACCATCGTTCATGGTGACAATTTGTGCAGGCTGCTCCTGTCTTTCACAGGAAGGATGGAATTGTCTTTTTTACCTTCCAACAGCTTGGAAATCGATGGGGCTATGGGAAAGCAGAGTGGAAGGTGAAACCCCCGAGGACTAGGGGCAGATTCTACCAAGCTGCTTGTAAGCAGGAGCTGCATTAGCCAGGAGGTGAATCAGAGGCTGTGGGTCTAAAAGGAAGGGGCCAGGGACAAAATGAGGTTTATTCTTGTTTTTGTGGGTGAGAAGATAAACAAGTGTAGTTTTTTCTGCTATTTACGGAGTTGGGTTGGGGGAATCCAGATTGGGAGGGTTTGGAATAGGTAGGTTAATTTTGGGAGGGTGATCATTTTGATCACGGCTATTTTGTCTGAGAGGGGGAAGTAGGTGTTGTTCCATCTCCTCAAGTCTTTGTTGATTTGTCGTCACAAGGGGTTGCAATTGTGGAGGTAGTTTGTTGAGGTTTCTGGTTATTTGTACCCCTAGGTATCTGAACTTGGTGCGGCAAATTATCTTGGTGATGCTGGTGAATTGCCAGGGACAAAATGAGAGCTGTCTCTTCCTGAAATTCCTGGCAAAGGTAACCCTGGAAAGTATTGTGCCGACTAGTGCTGAAAATTGAAATGTTGGATTAGGTAAAACTCATGTTCTGTGACTTCTTTTCTAACTGCCTAACCAGGATAAATGTGTTAACCAATAGATGGAAGTATGTTAAACACATTCAGTGCTGTTGTCAGGATGAAAGAAGAGAGCAATAGCATATGTTCAGCAATTGCCCTTATTGCTATGTAAGGGAAGAGATCTTCATCTGTGATATTTTCATCAAACACATGCATGACGCAGTTGTACACTTCCAAGAGACTGGAAAGCCCATAAAGCCATTATATGCCTTTTTTCTTTGTTTGTGGATAATTTGTTTGCCTGAAAGTGCCCAATGGTTGCCATCCCCCCACCCTCTCAAAGCAGACATGGCTTGCAACAGATGTTGCTGCCATAAAGCAATCTCTGTTCTAGGTGCTTATTATACTGCACAGAACAGCAGCAGACAATTTACTGCTCCATTGCTCACATCCTCCAACTTCCTCTGCCCACAATCACATGCTGATGTTTGCCTGGCAGATGCAGAATCAAATTGCAGGGAGCCAGGCAACAGCAGACCACAGGCTGAGCTGTTTATAAGGGAGAGAGTTGGGCGAAACACTAAAAGGGCAGAACCATGGGGAGGGGGAGAAGGGTCTCTGAACAACACACAAGTCCCAAAGCAGATCAGAGTTTGCAGGAGGAATCACAGAGATTTTCAGAATATTCCATCCCTACTTACAGAGCTGGCCTACCCATTAGGCAAGCTGAGGCAACCACCTCAGGCAGCAAGCTCCACAGGAGCAGCAGATTCCCTTGTAGATATTTATCCCCACATTCCTGATGCAGATCTTCATTCATGTTTTCTTCCCTGGTGGGGAGAGGGGAGACATTTTGTTCTGCCTACTCACCATAAGGCATATGGATGGCTACAACCAAATCCAGACCAAAGACTGGGTTTCTCCCAACCCAGGTCTTAGCTGCCCATTATTCAGGCTGGAGCTGCAGCTTGGAGTACAATATACAGTGCTTTTTTTCCTAGAAAAAGAAGTGCCAGTACTCACCATGAAGTTGTTACAGCAAGTGCCACACTTTTTAACAACAAAAAAGAGATGCCGGTACTGCATACCTTTGAGTACCCTCTGGGGGGAGCACTGACAATATATATATCATGATGTTGTTAATAATAATAATAATTTATTATTATTATTATTATTATTATTATTATTATTATTATTATGCCAGAGGGCAAGTTCCTGCCCAATAGGCTTATAATCTAAAATTCAACATATGGGAAACAATAGGGAAATGCAGGCAAGTGCAATCAGAGAAAGCATATTTCAGTTGCATATACCTAGGAATAGTTACGGTATATGGTTGGTGGATCTAAGAATGGAGCCAAAAGCACCAAGGAAAAAGTGCATTTTAAAGAGAGATGTGAAAGAAGCAAGAGGTAGTTCCCTTGCATAAGGGGCAACAAGAAAGAAAGGGTGGAGTCATTTGAGGGAGCTGGGAACTTTTGTATCAGGGATGAGGAAATGATGGCCTTCCAGATGTTGCATTGACCACAACAGGTAGCAATAGTTCCTCTTAGTGATGATGCAAAGTTTTCCCTTCCACTAGGGCTGCTAAGCAGCCACTAAGCTGCAGATTATGCCAGGCTCCACTCATAGAGCTCCTTTGTTCTACTGCCCTGGCTCAACGCCCTGACCCTGGCCCAAGAGTCCCGGTGCTGTTGAAATTAGAAACTGGCAACCCTTTTATAGCACTCATTAGTAAATTCCCAAATGGAATTATTAAGTATGAACTTAATGGAAATCTCTCCGATCAACTGCAATGTTCTAAACAACAGCATGCATAGTAGATAATCTGGAGTTCCAGATTTTGAAATCTAGAATTGGTATAATGAAAAGTTCTGTTGTTGTTGTTGTTGTTGTTGTTGTTGTTATTTATTATTATTATTATTATTATTATTATTATTATTATTATTATTATTATTATTATACCTGGTTTTGTTCATTTGAAAATTACATGACATCAACAAGTGATAAAGAAGGGTTGTGCTTTGGCAGTTGCATCTCAACAGAGCCTATGAACTTCTTGTGCCATGTCAGAAGAGAGACATAGAAAGTGAAGTGGACATATCAGCTTTCACTTTGCTTCCCATTGTCTTCCTAAGCCATTTATTATAATTTTTTTATCCTGCTCTTTCTCTGAAGGAGCCCAGCATGGCATGTCTACAATCCAATCCAACAACAGAATAAAGCACTTAAAACACTCATATGAAAATGACACAGCACATGTGTGGAGCACATTTTGCATGCAGAATGGCCTTGTTATGTTTGGCATGTACCGGTACATGGTTCAATCCCCAGCTCTCCCTGTGGGGCTGAGGATATCTCCTGCCTCAATTCCTGGAGAGCAACTGCCAATCAGTATAAACAACACTATGTATCCCACCCCCTTTTGTTTCAGAACTATTATTTAATTCACATGCAGATTTCATAAATCCATTCATTGCTCAATGGTGCAGTGATATTACAGGTCTACTTACTGAGTTAAATGCATCTCACTCCCAGAAAATAAAGGAATGCAGCCAAACTGACTAAAACTCATACCGTTCAGTGACTAACTGTGGGCTGAGAGACAGTTAGCGTGCATAAGGCCAGTGGCACAATGAAAGAGACAATATTTGAACCAAAGACAGCTTAGTTAACATCTGTAAATGTTTCCTGATAAATTTAAACAAAAACAAAACAAAGCAAGCTTTTGTGGGGTCAGGCAGTGTTTAATGAATTCTTGAACACATAAAGGTTCCCTTTCAATAATGAGGCTTTTAAATCCCTGGAGCCTGCATTCCTGTTAAAGCAGGGGCAGACAGATGTAACACTGGGGAACATCACCTTTATTAGAAGAAGAAAAACAGCAGCACTTAAGCAAAGGAGTTAAGTAACGCAGTTCAGGGAGACCATTACAAATCCAGAATTAACATACTGGGCTGCAGTCCTATATTGAGAATAAATTCCTTTGAGCTCAATGGAGCGTGTATATAAGCACACATGCATATATGCGTATTATTCCGCTGTGTTTCCTCTTTGGTTCCTAAAGAGTAAATATGGCTATCTTTAGAACACAGTAGACTGCAGCAATTTTTGTGTCTTTTTAAAACACTCCCTTGGGGTCAGATCCTTGGAATTCCCTTCAGTAGTTATGTAATAACTGATGCATTGCTGAAAAATGTTCTGTTTACAAAATATTATCTGACAGTCCTGCCCTGCTTCCTTTAACTACTCTGTGTGGGTTCCCCCCCTTCTTCTTTTAAAGCTTGCATTTGAAAGGACAATATTTATTAGAAACTTTATTTAAAATTGTGTGTGTGTGCGTGTGCGCGCGTGCACACCATGTGAAGAGGAGGGAGGGAGAAGAGGAACGTGGGCGAGACTGAACTACGCAGAGGATAACCAAAGGATGGAAGTGTCACTGATTATAAATATTAGCAATGTGGATGTTGGCAGAGTCAGGCTGCATTTGCAGTCCTGTTCTCTTGGCCTGGATTCCCATATCTAGTAGCTGGGCTAAATGGCACATTAACCAGATGGCACCTTAATCAAATGGCTCATTAATGCAGATGGAGCCACACTGCAGCCCTTGGGCACTGTCCAAGCAGAAGTTAGTGGCGTGACGATATCCCATCGAAAGCTAGAAAATGGAACTTAACCTCCATCAACTCAAGTTGTGCTGGAAGCAATGGGACTAAGGGCCAAGGAATCCATGGTTCCTTAGGGGCATAACCAGGTCTCTTCACTCTGGTTGGTTCCTGCACTAACAGAGTACCGTGCAAAGCATCCACCCATGTAGTTCAGCCATACTGTTATACCAACTGGGTGGAGCATGGCTAGCATGAACATGACACAACAGTATTTACAACTTACTGGATCAGCATGGAAGTTAATCACAGTGAAGAGGCAACTGTGCTAATGAGTAAATAATGTCTTAAGTCATCATGGATATCTTTGATTGGACTGCATCCCTTAGGGAGCAAAAAATAAATTTATTTCTCCCATATGCCAAAGGGTACCATAACATTGCCAAGCACCAGCAGGCAAAATACAACTGTGTTTGGCCCATCCAATGTTTTCACCTAACCCACATGTGGAAAACCTTTTACCCTCCAGATGTTGCTGAACTACAAGTCCCATCAGCCCCAGCAAGCATGCCCCCTGGTTAGGGATGATGGGAACTGTAGTTGAACAAAACCTGGAGGGCTAGAGAGGTTCCCTGTACCTGACCTGACCTCTGCAGCCCCATGTTGCTATCATGTGGCAACACACCTAGGGACCATTCATTCCAGGTAAAACAGATTCTGGGTGTTAGAATGGACAATAAAATTACTACCACAGATGCAGTTTAAAATGCTTGCATTCTGTGTAATTTAGCCTTGCATACCCAAGAGCAAGCTTGCTGTGAATCTTGCTGAAATCGTGGTCTCCTCCCCACTTAAACCTGAATAAAGATACCCCTTGAATTGTAGAGCAGCCTGATTCCCAAACCCTTTTCAGCATGAAGTTCACTGGATTTATTTGTTTGCTGGGCATTTCTGTACTGCTCCTCTGTTGTCATAGCAGCAGGACTCAAAGCAATATAGAACGAACAAAAACTGTACAAACCAATCATAAAGGCAGAATTTTTAAAAACCATTGCCAAAAGAACCTATACTTACAAATACTTAGCCATCTAAAAAGAAAGGGGAAAAAATACAAATAAAATATTGTCATAAAAGAAATCCAAAACCTTTCAGCCCGCATTAAAACCCTGCCCCGAGTGCCATGTTTTCCAGCTGCTGAAATGTCCAGAGGAAAGGAACCTAGTCAATCCTCTGGTAGAAATGCCTTTCATTCTGTCGCTTTACCTGAGGGACATCATTGTCTCTCAGCCTAACCTAGCACACTTACAATAGAGGCAGTAAGAATGGTAAAATTACACTTTGTGCTGAAAAGTACTTGGGAAATATTTTATCTAATCAAATTGGGATCAGAGTAATGAAAGATCCTTCCATATAACACCAGTCCTAAAAGGTATACATTGGCTCCCAGGGCGTTTGCGAGCACTAGTCAAAGTGTTGGTGCTGACCTTTAAAACCCTAAATGGCCTTGGCCCTGTATACCTGAAGGTGCATCTCCACCCCATCATTCAGCCCGGACACTGAGATCTAGCTCCAATGGCCTTCTGGTGGTCTTTCACTGCGAGAACTGAAGGGCCTTCTCGGTAGTGGCACCCCCCGTGTGGAACACCCTCCAATCAGGTGTCCAATGAAATAAGTAACTATACAACCTTAAGTAACTATACAACCTTTAGAAGACATCTAAAGTTTTTAAATGTTTGATGTTTCATTATGTTTTTATATGTGTTGAAAGCCGCCTAGGGTGGCTGGGGCAACCCAGTCAGATGGGTGGGGTACAAATAATAAAGTTGTTGTTGTTGTTGTTGTTGTTGTTGTTGTTGTTGTTCCCCACCCCCAAAGCTTTGAAAGCTTGTCAGAGTACTAAACCCTACCCTGGTTGGGTACAGTTTGGTTTGGGGCATACAGCATGGGCAAGCTGCCTTCCCTAGAGATTTTCTCGTTTGCTTGCTTTGCTTCTGTTTCCACTTATTCATAATTTCTCATTTTTTTTGGATGAACTTACTGGTTCTGGGACTTCACCATGAGGCAGTGCTAAGCTGAAGCAGATTTCCATGCAACTGACTTCCAACAAATCAGTATTAACTTAAAGGTAAAGGGACCCCTGACTATTAGGTCCAGTCGTGTCCGACTCTGGGGTTGCGGCGCTCATCTCGCATTACTGGCTGAGGGAGCTGGCATACAGCTTCCGGGTCATGTGGCCAGCATGACAAAGCCACTTCTGGTGAACCAGAGCAGCGCACAGAAACGCCGTTTACCTTCCCGCTGGAGCGATACCTATTTATCTACTTGCACTTGGACGTGCTTTCAAACTGCTAGGTGGGCAGGAGCTGGGACCGAGCAACGAGAGCTCACCCCGTTGTGGGGATTCGAACCGCCGACCTTCTGATCATCAAGCCCTAGGCTCTGTGGTTTAACCCATAGCGCCACCCGCAGCCCTAGTATTAACTTAGTTGAGCCATTTAAAAAGGGGGCCAACATTCATCTCATTGTAGCTTCTGAATGTCCGGTTTTCTCTTTTTTAAAAATCTTTTACCTCTCTTTGGCATTTTTACTGAGGTAAGAATTCTCCTATTCTCTCCTCCTTCGCATACACAAAAATTATTTCCCAACTGTCATTTCTGCACTGCTTAGATCCTGTAAGAGAAGCTACTAACGGGGGAGGGGGGAGAGAGAGGGGGGGGAGGGAGAGGGAGAGGGAGAGGGAGAGGGAGAGGGAGAGGGAGAGAGAGAGAGAGAGAGAGAGAGAGAGAGAGAGAGAGAGAGAGAGAGGCTAGATATGACCACTAGCTTGTATGTATTGTATGTATGCTTCCTATCCCTTAGAAGATCCTTCTACAGGTGAGTTGCCACATGGTGGCAGCACAGTCAAGAAGAGCTTTGGAAGCCAGATGAAGTCCAGGTAATTCCCTATCTAGTCTTCCTCGGTCGTTCCATATTCTGCTTACTTCATATGCTATTACTCACTGCTGACAGGCAATAAAGAAATATTTGGAAATATAAACTGTCTGTCTGCCCAGTAAGACGGTCCCGTTTGATTATTGTTCCCAAGAACCAACTGCTGGGTTTTGCCTTAGACATTAAGTTTGAAGGTGACTAGGCAGCTCATTTTTATTCATTCAGCCATCTTAATTGTCTATGCCGGGCATGATTTGGAAACAGCAAGCCTGGATGGAATACATACATCTTAGAACATTTTCACTTGTGGGGCTTAAATTGCCTTTTGAGTTTCTCTCACATTGTTTATGAGAAATTGTGATTATTGCTGATGCGGAAGAGAAAGCAGCGGAGAGGCATTTGTAAAGTGAATGAGCATTCTATCTCATGTGAGTTTCCCATTAGCATTTCGAAAGGGACTGAAAAGCAAGAGCCTCTTGTGTGAAAATGCCTCCCTCACAATATTTGTGCGAATGTTTGATCACTGCAAATATGTGTAGATCAAAAAGGCATTCTGTACTTTTTCCATCCACCCAGCAAATCAGCTGAAGGCGTTGTGAAGATGCACTAAGATAGGGATGGGCAGATGTCAGGCTTACAGGAACTGCTGGTTTGTTTGTTTTTGTTTGTTTGTTTGTTTGTTTGCTGCAACCTAGAGCTGCACCAACCAGAGGCAGGTGCAACACAGTGGCTCAGCTGAACAGATGCTTGATGCAGGACAGAGTGCCTCTCAGCACATGCACACCCCAGGAATTTGTGAGCAGTACCAGAACCAAGCTCACAAACTCTTCCACTCTCAAATTTTCTTTGGGCACATTTTTGTGTGTGAGAGGCAGGAGCTGCTGCTGCCTTTAGACAATTGGGAGTCAGAAACCTCTGGTCTGCTGCAAATCGGCCAGACACCTGCAAGTAGATCCCAATCACCCTTCTGCCCACTGCTGTCCTAAGAGGCAACCGCTGCCCAACTGGGATGAAATCAGTACTTCTAAAAACTAATCCATCTCTGTGTGTCAGGTAGGGGGGGATGCGGCGGCCGCCACCCCCCTGACAAAGAAGAACTGAAAATACATTTGTCTCTGTCTCCTCCAGTAAAATCATTTTAAAATACTGGTTACTGAAATAAAAATTTATCTTCATATTGGGCAAGGTGGGGGTGGGGGAGCTTGCAAGCAATACTAGAAATCAGTCTTGCCTGACACTATTTAAATTGAATCTCTGTGAGTGCTATCCACAATTTGCAGTGAAAGTTGAAGCTATTAAAAAGTCTACGCCCAAGATTAAAAGTTAGAATGCTGTTTTTTAATAATAGAAAATCCTACTACACATTCACCGAGCTGTCATTTCTAAACTCAGCCAGCTTTAAAAGCATTTGACAGATAATATATAGAATTCAGAGTAATTGCAACTATAATTTCCCCTCTTTATAGTTCTGACAGAAGAAAGATTATTGTGCAAGGTGGAGATTAATTGGAGCATAAGGAAAGCAACTGAGTCACACAAAAACAAATAAATTATACGATGGACAGAATCTACACGTTCCGGTTGCTTCGCATGGAGGAGACATTTAACACTACTGGACTCCAAAGAAAATTAAGGCTTTCACAGACACTGAGGTACCTTTCCTAGACTGTACGTAGGCTATGATCTAATGAACATCCATAACACTGGCCTGGTTCATATGTGACGAAGGCCCCCACATCACGGCAGCAGGAGCCACCCTAACTGACTTGCAGTGAGCTGTATGGAGGCGTCATGTGTGCGAACCACCAACACCATCTCACAAGTACACCCAGATGGAGCCACATTCCTTCCAAAGGCAATTACAGGGGTGAGGAATCCTCTATGAACTAGCCCTCTTGCAACAGCTCCTAGGGGCCCAGTGCCCCTAAAATGGTCGCCACCCGAAACACTTCAAGTAGGTCCTGTTCCCCATCAAGTTCCCCATGATGAGATAAACAGTAATCTGGAGAGCATCCACAATATGCAGAGTGAGCCACAGTATGCACAAAAGGGGAAGGTTTATGCATGGAGATGGTGATTTATTAAAGCAGCTTTCACGTGCCTTACTATTTCATCTGCACTACCAGTCCTTAGCATGCATGCGTCCTGACGTGTGCGCCATGCGTCGTGATGTCATGACGCACGTGTCAGGATGAATGGCGCATGTGCCGTGGAGCCGAGGGGAGGGCCAGTGAGGCGGCGTCACGCTTGTGGCTGGCGTGATGCCCCTCGCTGGCCCGCCCGTCTCCGCACAGGGCTCGGCAGCAGGAAGGGAGAGTGCGCGCCGGCCGAGAGAGCAAGCCGAGCCCCGACACGCCAAGCAAGGTTTTTGGGCTTGGCTTGGGAGTCCCCAACCACAGGGGCAGGGCCCCGAGTGTCACCCCTCCAGGGTGGAACCTGGGGCAGCCTGCCCCAACGCCCCACCCTTGCTCTGCCCCTGGTTTTGCCACAAGTATCTATTTGTACCTTTCAAAACACTTCCCCCCTATCTTGTGCCAGGGGATGGATCTTCCAAAATCTACCCCTGCGACCCTTCCCTTGGGTGGCCAAGTATCATGAGTTCCAGGGAATGAAGAGGAGCTCTTGAATTTTCCTACTCCTCTAGAAACACTGAACAAGAACTTTCTGCTAGCCAGATGGCACAATCCATAGACAGCCATGACCTCTCCTCCTGAACCAGGCATGTCCAAAGTCCACTTCGGGGGCCTAATCTGGCCCGTGTAGCAGTATATGTCCTGGGGTAAAATCCAAAAAAAGGGCTCAGCGTTGTAAAAAAAAAACCTCAACAACTTTGGTTGGCCCTTCGGTCGGCCCTCATGGCCCTCCACTTCATCAACTCTGGCCCTCTTTGAAAAAAGTATGGACACCACTGTCCTAAACTCTGCCAAACCAGGCCTCCAATAGAGTACAGGAAACTACTGCAAGATGTGTTCGCAATGTCACTGTATCCCTGCAACTACCAAGAGAAACACTGTTAAGCCTGCACTGTCTCAGTGGCAGTTTGCTGTTCTTGCTGTTGTCATTTTTGTGCTGAGCATTGTGGCATATGTTAAAGTACGTGTGAGTTCTCTCATTCAGAAAAGGTGTGTTGTCCTTCTTGACCTGAAATAGTGGGATTAATGGTTGTGATCAAGCTCAACGTTCCAATGATAAGGCAAATTTAAGTCCACTTTATTTTAATAGGATTCAATTATAACTACCACCGAATGCTGGATTGTGACCGGAAAGTGCACGGCCACAGAGGGACACCTCATCGCAAACAGCAAGTAAGCAAACAGCTTTCACATATAATCGATATGGCAATCCCATTGATAACCCCTTTGAAATAGGGATCAGTTAAAATAATTGGATTAATCAACTAAAAGCTATGGACCATGACTGACAACCAACCCAGAAAGTAGGACAAAAGTTTTCCTTAAAAACAACAATGTGGTAATTAAGGAATGAATTGCAGTGGCAATCCTGTGGCTCCTATGGAATTTGATCAGTAGTTGAATGTGTGAACTAACTCCACCAAAAAGCATTGCATCTGCTGTGGAATTAAAGTTATTTTATAACTGTGAGGGCCCATTCCACAGTCTTCAGTTCATGTTTCTGTAACTGAATGATGAAAATGCCTATGTGAACATGGACAGTGCTGTGAACAAATTCATCTCACGTAGCTACCTCAAGCAAAAGTGCAAAAATTACCATTTATGTTGCCTCACGATTTGTGCTGAAAGGCATGCAAAGAATATGCCACATTCCAAAATAAGGAGATGATATTTTTTTATATAAAAAATAAATAAATGCCATTATAAGCAGGTTATCTCTGAGATGTCAAACAAGCCTTCTAGGTCTATTTTGCTATTTGTAACCAAATGATCTTGTCGCAAATGATGATAACCTAAGAAGTCACCTTCCCAACAAGCTTTGCAGATATTAAGGCAACCCCCAAGTTTTATTTTCACATTTTCTAAAATGTTGCTATTCCATTTTTTTTAAAAAAATGTGTTATTTAGGAAGATATTATGCACATAGTTCGAGAGAGTTGCACTCTGCAATTCCCCAGGGGGTGGGGAGGGGGTGGGATAATGCAACTTTGCTATTTAAATGAGAATGTGCCTCCTGCCTCCATCCACTTACTGCTAATTGCCAAAAGATGTGGCTTAGTTCTCAGATTTGCACCCAGCGAACTCATCTGTGGGAATTTCAATGTGCCTGTTTCAAGCAAGACGGATGCAGCAGACGAATTTAAAAGTAAGGTTTGAAACAGAGCATGCCAAATTCAGAGTGGGGGTTGCAGTAGGCTGTTTTTTCTTACATATGTAAATGTGCCAAATCTATAGACTAAAAAAATGTACGTGAGAAGTGAAAAGCTCCACTATACTAAGGACAGCTGTGGTACCACCATCTGACACCTGCTGCAAGGATCAAGTAGGTTAACTGACAGCAATAAAAAAACAACAACACCAGCCTGGGACTCCTATATTTGGTGAGCAGTTCAGACATCACAAGTGGAGATTGCATGGCAGTTATTCAGCACATAAGTCTTCACTCCATCACATTCTGTGGAAGTCAGTTCAACCAAATCCTCAACTCAACAGCACTCTGGAAACAAGCCTTCACATCTCATTTTTCAGGTTTAATGGGGGGAGAGTACCGGGTACCTGAGAGGAATTTGAAAGAGCAGGGAGACGTAGACCAGCAATGGGAGAAATTCCCCCAACTCCCAACCACTTCTGCTCCATCCACTTCCACATGGCAGTCACATACACAGAAATCCACCCCCCTCTTTCTCACGCCACAGAGATGTGCATCTATAGATTGTTCTTTTCTGAAACACACACACACACACATGCACTCAAGTGCTTGCTCAGCCAATGTCTCACTGGGTGCTAGGAAGTTGCTTTCTACTGAGTTGGACTGCACCAGTCTGTACACTGACAGGCAGAGGCTCGCCAGGATTACAGGATCCTTGCCCTGTCTAGCGATGATGCCGGTCAACTTACTAGATATACCCGGTAAATCTCCAAATACTGATTTTAGTTATCAGCACTGCCTTATTTTAGCCTCCCTCCAAAATTCAGTCTCTTGTTACACTGGAAAAGGGCTCTCCATATTCACTTCAGTTGTTGTTGTTGGCACTACAAGAGATGGAAAACAATCCCCCAAGTGCTGGTGCTTAGTATTTTGTTCAGTATTCTGCCCTTCCTCCAAGAAACCTAAAACATGGGGTTCTCCCATTTTCTCCTCACAACAAGGAGACTAGGCCGAGCATGAGTAACCCAATATTACCCTTATGGCTGAATGGAGATTTGTAGGTTTTCTAGTCAAAGTTCAACACTATGTACTATCTCTTTGCCCTGGCCTTTGACACCTGAGATGCACAGTGTATATTTTCAGGACCCATCCTATTTTTTACAATTGCATTAATTTTAATTGCAAGGTTTTAATGTTGCATTTTATGTTGTTATAACCTACCCTGGGACATCAGGGTGGGTTAGCAACAGCAAGAACACACCACAGTGGCTCTTCTTCTGTGCAAGATCTTTTGTGATTAATAAAGGTTGTACAGCCTCCATCTCAGACTTAGTGACAAACAACTTTTACACTCCTGAAATCTATAGTATTCACTGAGTAAGTGAATGAAATTTTCTAAGAGCATTCAATTTCTTCCTCATGGTTACTATCCAAAGGTGCAATCATTATACCACCACTGATGATAAAACAGAGTCTCTAATTTGATGTGTCAAATTTAAAAATAGAGTTTGGCTTTGTAGGAATTGTGTGAAAGAAAGCTCAGTTCCTAAATCGAGAGATACTACTGACAGAAGAGCAAAGTTTCAAAGCATTTATTTCTCATTCCAGCTTGTAGATGAATTAATCTATTTGGTGTGTTTTCTATGACAAAGGTTCTTGTTACATAGATTAAAGCTCTTTTCAATCTCCACTGCTTCACCTGGCAACCCCGCCTCTCATCAAACGGAAAATAAGACCCATTCATTTGGAACACCCTATTAGTTCCCTGTTAATAGAACGACCTTCTCTACTCAAAAGGACTATTACTTCCAACTCAGACTGATATTTTTGTCCTCATACATTCATTAGTCAGTTCTCTCATAAGTCCATTCTTTCCTGGTATTAAAAAGAAAAGAAAAAATGCTTTCCAACTGCTAGCATCTTTATATATACTACACACAAATTCCATAATATATTTTCTTGGCTTAACCTGATATGAAAAACCACAACATACTATAGGACGAATTAAGGAACAAAGACCTTCATCTACATGAAAATCATCACCCACTGAATCCATGTCCCCATTTTACTCAAAGGCAACTTTCCAGATGCATCTGTCTGGAAAAAGCAAAACTAATGAAAAACAAGCAAGCTTAATAATAATAATGAAGAGGAAGAAGGGAAGGAAAAGGGTGGTCCATCAGATTTGGGCTGTCGCAATGCGATTTGTTTTCCTTATATTACTCTTTCCATCTGCAAGGAGGAAGGAACTTTTTACAAGAACATGCCTCCATTTCTGGCAAAGCAATTCAGCACTAAAATCCAAAGTATCGGACAAGCCAACCGATAATATTCCAGGGGTCTTGTATTCCCAAAAGCCATTCACCAGCACCTGAACTCTTCTGCATCACCCAAGCAGCATGTCAGCTGAAGGAGTTGCAGGCTGAGCAAACCTAGACAGTGTTAGAAGTCCTACCGCTTGACGCATAATCTAGTCAAGTGACCAAAGGAACCAATGAAGCTCTGGAAGACCTTGGATCCAGAGCCTGATTTTCCGTATGAGCAGCATGTGTCTTAGTGGGAAGATCCAGCCAGCCCAATTGCCTCCTATACCTTCTGCCTCTGAAACTCAACATTTTCCCCCTCACTTTCATCCATGCAGCCAATACTGTTTTCCTGTGGCCAGAACTGTGCCTTGCCCAGGGGCCCGCTAAACAAAAAAACTTCCACTGGGTATGTGCTGCTGAAAGTAACCTACAACTGCCTCCTATGATTAAAGGGCCTTGCCCCAGGGTGACACAAGATTTCTGTGTGTCAGATTTATGGTAAAGGTTAATAGGAACTGCTTAGGTTCAGACTTTGATGTATCTCTATGGGAAGGTAGTTCCATCACTGTGAGGCAGCCGGAGAATTTCCCAGTCTTTCCATTACCTTGCTGCTCAATTGTTGTTTGCAAACTGGGCCACAAAAAGAAAGAAAATGTAGGGTAAGCAACCTTTTCTGAAGTTCTGCAAGTTTGCAGCAAGCGAATCCATTCACACACCCCTTCATGCATTATTCCTTTATTTTCTACTGAGGTTTATATCCTGCCTTTCCTCACCTCCATGATCCAAGAGCAGGTAACTTTTAACAACCTTGAAACAATCCATTTACAATAAAACACCAGCTAACAACAATTTCAGCAGCAAATACCAAAACCTTCCTCTACAGCATTACAATAGCAGCTACATCCCACTAGTTATCTCCCATCAGTTCCCAATAAAAATTTATTAGATTAAAAACACTTTTTAATTTGTGTTGAAAGACAACACCAATTCAGAAGTGAGGAAGTTCCATAGGCAGGGTGTGATCGTGGAAGAGGCTGTATCTTGGGTATCACCGCATAATGAACTTTACATCTTAGTGGAAGCACATGAAGGGTCTCTCCTTAACAATGAAGGAGAAGAGGCAGATCCATGTCATTGGAAGTGATCCTCCTTCGAGTATCCAGGACCCAATAATCCATGTCTTGCAATTCTAAGGTATATTAAATTGGGTCCAGTAACATACAGGTAGCTAATGCAACACCTCCAAAAGTGGTGCAATGTGACTCCATATCATCACACTATCAGGGTTCTAGCAGCAGTGTTTTGCACCATCAGCAAGTTTCTAGCCTGTCTTCAAGGGTAGCCCCATGCAGAGTGCATTGCAGTAATCTATTATTTGTATAAAGGCAATGCTGGTAGAAAGGGGCTGCAACATAGAAAGGGGCTGAAGCATAGAAAGGAGCTGGGTGGCTATGCCTCTGGCCCCATCCATGATGATGTGCTGCTCCCCCATCCTTCCCCCATATTTATGTATGAGGCAAGGAAGCCTATGCACATTGACCTCTATGCAAATAGGTTTATTTATCTCTGATGTCCATTCTAATCTGTGGACACAAGAAGCAGGGACAGAGGAGCTGTGCAATGTCAGGATGAGACCAGAAGGAAGCCCCTGCAGCCCTTTCCTATCCATCTTGCTCCTTCCCACGAGTAAACGTGGAGGAAGCTCCTTGCATTTACTTTCTGATCCAAGTACTGTACTAGTAGGGGATATCATTTATTGGCACAACTCATTTACACGAGCATGGAAAGTTTTCAAGTTAACCAAATTGATTCAGCATCATCCATTGCCTTTATTTTCCTTCATCCATCCATCTGTCTGCCTGTCTAATAATGAAACTTGATATTTACTTCCACCTACAGTACAAGTAATATATGGTTTTTCGGGGCAGAATGAGAAGAAGAAAAAAGGATTGCTGCAGTTTACTGTGAACTAAAGAAACCCAGATTTTGAGATGTTCTTTCTGGCATGAAAGATTTCTCAGCTAAAAAGCTCAAAGGGGCATGTAGTGTTTTGAGCAGTTTTTTAGGTGCACTCATGCAAACAAAGTAATGTTCGTCTGCCACAGGAACAAAAGCTTTCCAATTATCTAGCATGCGGAGATCAATATTTTACTAATGTTCCATTCTAGCTACGTCCCTTGCAACTAAATGTTGATTAAAACATAAAAAATAATAAAGCACCCTGGTATTTCTCAGTTGGTGTTGTGAGTTTTGAAAAAAGCAGTGCTTTTGTGGACTCTCTTTTTCCTTATGTCTCCCCCATTCCCCACAAACGCACTCGCTTATAGCCTGGGCCTCTACCCCCCCCCTCTCTCTCTGCCTGGGCACGTAGCATCACCTGCAATCAGCATGCAATGTCATCCCCAGGGACTGCCTGAAAAATGAAGCCAATAGACTGGGCAGTCATCTTTCAGCAACAGCCAACTGAAAGAAACTGATTAATGGTTATTCAGACACATGGCCTGCATACAAGAACAACCATCTCCTCCTCTTGCACAACAAAACAAAATAACCAGTAGGCAGAAGAACCAGTAAGCCTCTGTGGCAAAGAGTCTGGAAGACAGCCCCAGACAGTGGTGAGGAAAGCAACAGATTAGATTACCTGGATTCCTGGTACATTGTGAGTGTTGGTGCCCAATGCCTGATGTGAAAGCGGGCCACTTCTTAGAGTTTATGAAGCCCAGAAGCATAGGGAGCTGCTTTATAACGAGACCAGGATCTTCCACCATCCCTAGCTAGAAGGGCCAGTGGTCAGGGATGATGGGAGTTGTAGTCCAAAAACAACTGGAGACCCAAGTTTGGGTCTAAATGAGACTATATGCCTGCCCAGACCAGTGCTGTCTACTCTGACTGGCAGCAGCTATTCAGGACCTCAGGCAACAGGTTTCCATATTGCCTGTTACCTGATGTTTGAAACTGGCAAGAATTGAAACTGAGACCTTCAGCACACAAGGCAGCTGTTCCAATCCCCCCAAATGAAAACTCTCTAATGACAACTTTATTATTATTATTATTATTATTATTATTATTATTATTAAATGGTGAGGAATCTTGCATCAATTAAGAACATTCACAGGTGTTCCATTTTGGAGAATCTTTGTCTGAAGCCTAAGTACCATTTAGAAACTTTCCAAAGCTTTTCGAATTGGGCTCACTCCTGATTATCGGAAATCAGATGGTTGATGTTTTTTAGCTCTTGACTTATTTTCTTGCTTTAAAAATAAAACCCATTTACCATAAGGTTTTATTCATAAACCCAGCATTCTTCTAAAGGGATCAGGATAGCATACATATGATTGTGCCTTTCCGTGCTTCTTCACATGGATGGATCCCACAGCTAAATTAGGCTGAGAGATACTGATTTAAACCTTCCTCTCCCTAGTCTGTCCATCCATCCATCCCTCTAACTGAGCCTTCCAGATCTGCTGCCCTCTAGATGCTTTTGGATTACAACTTCCATCAAGCCCAACCAGCGCAGTCATGCTGGTGCAAGCTGTGCTTCAAAACATCTGTTCGTGGAATCCTGTTCTATCTAGTGTTTCTTGAACTCCCCCCTACTGACCGCTTGAAAGTTGCTAAGGGTCTAATGACACATGGTGTCGTTTTTTTCTTCCTGCCTGTATCAAATGCAGCACGCTGTGCTGGATGATATATGGTTTTGAACTGATTTTTATCGCTTCTTTTATTTCTTATAGATTGCATTTTACTTTGCTCCACATAATTCAAATTGCAATACAGTACAATAAAACAGAGCGTGAGAAATAGAAGGAGCAATAAAAATACAATTAAAAAATTGATATGAGTATTAAATGTGATGGGGTGCCACCTCCCCAACTTCAACCACAAATCCACAGGTGTAACACAGACCACCTTAAGGAAACTTATGGACCACTGGTGCGCCACAGTCTGGGAACCCCTGCACTATGCCACATCAACAGGCTAAAGAGTAAAAAGGAAGGTGTAGCAGGATCTGCTGAACTTCATACAAAAATGCACAGTGGGGGCCCATATTTTTTGGGGGGGGAATAGAATTTAACTATGGAGTGTAAAGTAAAGATGCGAGACAATGCCAGAATCTGGTTTCATATGCTCTGTTAGCAGCAAGCACATTAATAAACTGGTGTATTTTCCAGCTTTGGCATACTTTATCCTCACTGGATTATTGAGAATACAGTTTCCTACTGCTGTTCTTTTACTTGCAGATAATGCCTGCTCAATACTTTTCACTCGCTCCTTATATATTGGGCTGTAATGGGATCTAATCAAAATATCAATGGTAACCCTGAAGGATAATTATGAGTTCAAACAGATCCGCAAATTGCATTGTGTTCCGTTCAGTTTTGTCTGTTCTTATTTCTCAGGCGAGCAGAAGGCAATCAGAGTTTAGCATTAGTTGATGGGGTATCTTTGACTTGTCCTAACAAACCAGTTTCTAGCATTCTTTTTAAACGATCTAAAATGATCAGAAGAAGTGTGTACTACAGGTGTGGAGAGGCCAGGATATCAGTGCACCAGCTATGACAGTGTGCCATGGAAATTTATATTATCCTCAAACTAAGCAAAAATGGGAAACCTTGTAACAGCTTTAAATGCCTTTTTTTTTTACAAGTGGCCATAGAGAACAAAAAAATTGTTAAATAAATTCAAGAGTTCTGAAAGCAAAAACGTTCCTCTTTTCCTGGCCTTTGGCTAATTAAACAACATGGCCTTTTAAACAGCATGTTGGGGTGGATCACGGCCGTCTTAAGCATATCCGGCGCCGTGGTACAAAGATCACTCCGGCGCCCCCCCCCCCCCGTTTCCCAGAGTTGGTGGAGAGCGGCGGACCTGCTGCTGGGCGCTCCTGCTCCCTCAACTCCACAGCATCCCCGTGGTTCTCTCTCGTGTGCGCTGGATCCTGAGTTGAGGAAGCAGGGACGCCCAGCAGCGGGTCCACCGCTCTCCGCCGACTCTGGTGTCTCCTTGGGTCTCCTTGGAGGAAGTGCCACACCGAAAGCCCTACAGAGGAAGGGAGGGCAGGCAGGTGCTGGCTGCTTCCCCTGAGGGGGCAGGGTAGGTATGGGTGCAGGGTGGGTGGCAGGGGTAGGTGCAGGGTAAGCGGGTGCCCAGCTCTCCCCCCCCACCAGCCCCAAGCAGCTCTCCTTCCCAGACACTCAGCTTGGCGCCCTTCAGACCTTGGCGCCCTGGTTCCCTGCACCACTTGCACCACAGGGTAGAGACAGGTCTGGGGTGGATATTGTTTTTGTTTGTTA
The DNA here is from genome assembly GCF_009819535.1 of Lacerta agilis. Classification (NCBI taxonomy): domain Eukaryota; kingdom Metazoa; phylum Chordata; class Lepidosauria; order Squamata; family Lacertidae; genus Lacerta; species Lacerta agilis. Next base: position 15,087,835 of record NC_046316.1, read on the forward strand.
TTATGGTATGTATTTTTAGGTTTTAATACTGTGAACCACCCCTTGATCTTTAGATGAAGGGCAGTATTGAAATAATAATAATCGTTGTTGTTTTGTTGTTGTTGTTGCAAGAAAGGAAGTGTTGCAAGGAAGTTTACTCGTCTGATTCTTCTTCTAGCATGGGGGAAAGTATGATGTTTTGGAAAGTCATCAAGTTGTGCCCTGTAGCAAGCACACTTTAGCACCCAACATTAATAAATGAAGTTTTAATAGCTGCAACAGTCATATCTGCAAGCCCATATATGCATCTAAGGGTAGATGTCCAGAAATGCAGAAATGATTTTGTTTCCTTGCAGATCTCTACTCACAATACCTCCAAATCATGGTGTTTTCAACACAATCCCCACCACCACCATTTTTTGCCTAAAAAAACAACAACATAGGGGCATGTTTTGCAGCTTATGTAAATAGCCCTCCATTATTATTATTATTATTATTATTATTATTCCCGAAGGTCCCACGACAGGTTACAACATCAAAGTACAATATTAAAAACAGTTTAAAACAACTTACAATTACAGAAATAAACAAAAACTTATGCAATAAAATCAGTCAAACCGAAGATAATGGCATTTGTTATTTTTAGAGTGGTAGCCGTCTTGATTATTTCACACGTGGGTTATGTCATCACAACTACATGCCATACATGAGATTAAATCCTCTGGCTATACTTTGCACTAACTGTGCCACAAAACAGGTAATTCATATATTATGGTCTCTGACCCAAAGCTTGTATTTTGCACAGTGAAATGTTGACCAGCAGATAATAGTGGTAACACAGTGCTAACACACCAAGGTTCCACCCCCCCCCCATTAGCATATAAAATAAAAATAAATGCAGAAAATAGCAATGATTAAGGGATGCTTATGATCTTGCCTAAGCAAAAACAACCATCTGGTCTCTGTTCTTCACAGTCTAAATAATTAATAGCGAAATATACCACCTTTAAAAACACACTCACTGAATCTATGTACAGTACAACAACCGCTGCCATTTAAATGCCCTGTTTTATTAATCTTTATCCCCTGATGAGTTTCTCAACTGCCCATTCCATTGAGATTATAAATGGCTTACGTAAATTATGAGATTCAAACAAATAATTTTCTCGGTTCTTATCTGAAGAATGTCTCTCATTCTCCGAGAAACTATTTCCAAATTCCCTATTCAAAAGGCACACAGGTGAATTGCAAAAATGACACAGAATACCTAGGCATTGGACAGTCGTTCTTGTACATCTTAATTCATTCCCATCACCAGAGGCATCTATGGCAGGCTGCTGACAGTGACTGGGGAAGGTGCAAGGTGAGAAGATGTCAACCTGATCCTTGTTCAGTGCAATGGGAACTCGGGGGGGGGGGGAATCCTGCACTCAAAGCTGTATCACAAAGCAACCAATAACACTTGGTGGGGTGGAGGGTGTTGGCGGCAGCAGGTATGTTACAGATCATTCTTCCATGTAAGAAAACACACACCCCTCCGGATAGAAATCTAGGTGTCAAGGAGATGGGTTCTAAGCCTAGCCTTCTCCCTGACAGGCTAATCTTCCATTTATGGGAAATATTTTTGTAAGGAGGGCTATTCCATCATACATGAGCCCTCACTTTTAGTCTGAAGTGGTGCAGTCAAGACATAGGTTTGCCCATCTCAGTAAGAATTAAGTGCCTTCAAAAGGTAAAAATGATATGGCCTTCTTTGCCATGCTGAAAAATCATTCTGATGCTCCATGGCAAAGGTGTGCTTCGAACTGAAGTAAACATTTTCCAGACATGGTGATTTTAATGAAAATGATATATACCACAATGGTACCTCTGGTTATGAACTTAATTCATTCCAGAGATCCGTTCTTAACCTGAAACCGTTCTTAACCTGAGATACCACTTTAGCTAATGAGGCCTCCTGCTGCCGCCTTGCTGCCGCTGCGCCATTTCTGTTCTCATCCTGAGGCAAAGTTCTTAACCCGAGGTACTACTTCCAGGTTAGCGGAGTCTGTAACCTGAAGAGTTTGTAACCTGAGGTGTTTGTAACCCGAGGTACCACTGTATATATTTTGGAAATATAGTTTGTCCATCTGTCCATTTGTCCGTTCCCTATATGTCTGGATGCCTCTTGAGATACTGTCACCAAACTTGGGACAAAGGTTCCCAAGGTGGGGGCAGCACACTTCACTGAAGTTTGGACACCAGCTGCCATTTTGAATCAATATGGTGGACTGAAACATTACTTTGGCATGAATGCATGTTTTTTTTGACAGAGATCCAGACTCCTCTCAAGATACCACTGCCAACTTGGCATAAGGTGGGGGTCTTCACCAGTCATTAGATTCCAGGCACCATTTTGAAATGTTACTGTCAGGGAACTGTCCCCGGTTCAGCGCAGGGTGGTGGAAGGGCTCTCAGGATGCTACACAGAGCCTCACCCCCACCTGACCAGTAGCACCTCCTCGTCCAGCGGAGGGAGCAGCGAGGTCTCCAGTGGGGAGGGGCAGGCAGCTCAGGAGCTGGAGAGCCGAGGCTCTGGGGATGTTGGAGAGACCCTGCATTCCTCTCGCTCAGCGGGCAAGGAGGGAGACATTTCCATCACCCCAAGTACGCAGAGGGGTGAAACGAAAAGAGGGGAGGCGATTTCATATACTGAAACTCTTACGTTGGGGTCAGAACCGGAAGGGGCCACTCCCGCATTCTGCAGACAGTTGATACAGACATGAATTTTTTAGCTCTGCACTGTACATAGTATGCACAATAAAACTACTAAAGAAACGGCTGGAGTTTTGCCTGGTTTCTCATGAGCAACCATCCAAGGACCTTACAGCTAATTTGGTGTGACTTCACCCGATTTTTGGTGTGATGGGCCCAAACATATTTTCTCCTGCTCCCAAGGCAAGGACTCCGATGAATTCAAATTACAAGAAAGAAGATTCCAACGAAACAACAGGAAGAACTTCCTGAGAGTAAGAGCTGTTCGGCAGTGCAACAGACTCCCTCAGAAGGTGGTGATGGGCTCCCCTTCCTTGGAGGTTAATAAGCAGAGGTTGGGTGGTCATCTGTCATGTATGATATAGCTGAGATTCCTGAATGGCAGGGGTTTGAACTAGGTGTTCCTTCCAACTCTACAATTCTACACTATCCATTTAAAAAACACAGTATTTGGGGGTTTCTAAAAATTTCCACACAGTGCCGGGCACTCCCTAATATATTTATAAAAGGGAAGAGGTAGCAATAATGCCGGATTCATTCAAATTTACCTCTTGCCCAGTTATAGTTGCTGTTTTTAATGCAGCCAAAACATTCCACTGGGAATGCCTTAAGCACAATCACTACTGGAATGAACATGTACTGGCCACAAGCAAGTGAAGTTCTAGTTTCTTTCGTTGAAGTATGGTCTACAGCTTGAAACTCCTAATAGAACTCCCAGGTTGTTGTTTTTAGAAAAGAGATGGTGCTAGTCTTCATAACTGCAGTTCTCTTTGTTTCTGTTTTCAACGGCAAACACCTTATATGCAGATCTGGCCAAGCTAATCACTTCGCAAGTTTACAGATCAATCCTATATCCAGCATGTCCTTGGGTATCCTGCCATCGCTGCTGAGACAGAAGTGCAAACAGGCTGGGAATGTGGGCATGGGAGAGCACATCTTTATTTGAGACTGTCCTGCCATGTGGTGCCCAGGATCTTCCTTTATGCCAGGGGTCAGCAACCTTTTACAGCCATCGGCCGATCCACCGTCCCTCAGACTATGTGGGGGGCCGGATTATATTTTGAAGGGGGGGAAATGAACGAATTCCTATGCCCCACAAATAACCCAGAGATGCATTTTTAAATCAAAGCACACATTCTACTCGTGTCAAAACACCAGGCAGACCCCACAAATCATCCAGAGATGCATTTTAAATAAAAGGACACATTCTACTCATGTCAAAACACACCGATTCCCAGACCGTCCGCGGGCCAGATTTAGAAGGTGATTGGGCCGCATCTGGCCCCCGGGCCTTAGGTTGCCTACCCCTGCTTTATGCTGTGTGTTAAAGGATAAAAGTAAATAAAATAAAGTACAAGATACTCATGCATTCTAAAGAACTCATCTCTCAACTCCAGGTACATCTGAAATACATGTCAGTTCAATGGAATACGGAGTTTAAATCAGGATCCAGCAGCTGAAATATATTATTGTGAGTACATTTCTCTGAATGGAAACACATGAATGGAGTCCATGTATTGTTTAGTGTGTCTTCCCCACTTCCCTGGGTCACAGCATTGGCCCTTATAAGCAAAAAGACCACCTGGAGACAGCATACAGTACAGTTCTCCTAAGATAAGAAACAAACTACTAACAGTGACATCTAGTGACAAAACGGACCACTGGCTTTTCTAGGACAACAGTAAAGTGTTAAAACACAAATTCTTCTAAACAGCCAAGCACCTTGCAAAATATTATAAGGCATAAAACACTCCGCTCCCATGAAACCACCTGTTAAGCATAGTTCTATCCGAAGAAGCATTGCAAAATTCAAGACAGCAAATGGGCTTCATTTGAAAGGAACTGTACAGACTGTGGTAGGAGACATTTTCACCCAGATGGGTTTGAGCGCGCGCGCACATACACACACACACACAGCCAGGGGGGGCAGGGGGCAGCTGCCCCCCATATCAATAAAAATCAGTAAAATACATAGCAAACTGAGGTTCTGCCCCCCTAATAAAAGGCCTGCCCCCCAAAAAAATCCTGGCTATGCCAAGCACACACGCACGCACAAGATTTGTGTGGAATACAGAGACAAACACATAAAACATTGTGACCCTCTGCTTGTTTGTTTGCTTGCTTGCTTTAAAATAAAAAGAGTTTCAGAACTTTGTGGCTTCAAATAAATTTATGTTACTATTCAGGAGCCTATTCAGTTCAATCCACAACTTGTATCTTTATCCTTGTTTGAATGCACTAAGAACAACACATAATCCAAAGATCTTTTAATGTATTTATTGCTGGCCGTGTGCCACTCAATTGTACAAAAATGGAAAAACTTTTTTCTGATCTTCTTATTTCTTCATGGTTGAATAATGTATGGGATCTTGCATTGCCAGAAAAGAGAGCCTGCCGTACCGTATTAGAGCCCTTAATGGGACCACAAATATGGACTCCTTTTCACATGATACTGAGGTTCACAGGTTAATGGTGAACAACTGCAACATACATTACCAACTGCCTCTTTGGACATATGGAATATGTAACTCCTGCCTTGGGATCGATACTAACACCTTTAGTATCTGTATTGGTAACTTATTCATTGTGTTTGCATCAATATCAAGACTGGTTCCTGTTATATCCATTTATTTTTCTGCTTTGTCCTTATGAGTATGATTGTGTTTGTTTACTTACAGAAAAACCAGTGCAATGTTTTTTTGAACAAGGAAGAAAAATCTGAAATTATTGTATTGTCGGGGACTTTCCGGGAAACACACAAAAGAACAGACACCCAGAGTGAGTGAGACCATAAAGAAAATAAACTTGGGGAAAATGAGCAGATACAGTGGGACCTCAGGTTACAGATGCTTCAGGTTACAGACTCCACTAACCTAGAAACCACTAGAAGGACAGATCCTGAAGTTGAGGCTCCAGTACTTTGGCCACCTCATGAGAAGGGAAGACTCCCTGGAAAAGACCCTGATGTTGGGAAAGATGGAGGGCACAAGGAGAAGGGGACGACAGAGGATGAGATGGTTGGACAGTGTTCTCGAAGCTACTAACATGAGTTTGGCCAAACTGCGAGAGGCAGTGAAGGATAGGCATGCCTGGCGTGCTCTGGTCCATGGGGTCACGAAGAGTCGGACACAACTGAACGACTGAACAACAACAACAAACCTAGAAACAGTACCTCGGGTTAAGAACTTTGCTTCAGGATGAAAACAGAAATTGCTCAGCGGCAGCGGGAGGCCCCATTAGCTAATGTGGTACCTCAGGTTAAGAACAGTTTCAGGTTAAGAACGGACCTCCAGAACGAATTAAGTTCTTAACCCGAGGTACCACTGTATTATGTAACTTAAATAGAAAGCTATCTTTAGAAAGATTTTTCCTCCAAAAGCATTTTGTTTTTAAAAATCCAATTTAAAAAAAAAAATCCTTATCCACCCTGGTTACCCCACATACGCCCATTCCACCACTCCAATCTAAGGAACTGGCACTCTTAGAGAGGGCGCCACATAATGCTCATTCCGCAGTTGTAAAAAACTTATATTTTAGTGTGGAACTACCTACTCTTTGGAACCCCCTGACCAGTGACACCAAGAAGACACCTTTCTGTTCTCTTTTCAGTCCCTGCTTAAAACAGACCAGTCACAATAGTGGAAAGTACTTTTTCAGTAGTGACATGCCAGCTACCAAATTACCAGTAAAATTCACAAGAGGAGTTAAGGAAACAGTAGCTGAGAAACTGGCCTTTTTCATGCCAGCCAAGAGTAGCTTCACAATCCAAGAGTACAGTTATATTTCCCCCCATACAAAGACAATATAGAGTGAGCATCTGTGATAAACACCAAGGCACTGGCAGCTGAAATGGTCAAAGGAGTGGCAAGATGCAAATTAAGAAATCCTGCTGCAATAAAAACTGCAGAGCAAGAATGCTTCTGCTTAACAATGAGTGCAAGACAAAAGGTTCCCTCTGTAAGACAATGTTAATTTAACACATTTACTAAGCAGATCATTTCATTGTCAGCAGAACCAGTTGTTCAAAGGAGGCCCAGGACAATGGTTAAGACACAGTAATTCCCAGTTTCCATAGCACATTCACAAATTCTCATGAAGTCCCCCCCCCCCCCGCTTTCTTTTCAAATGAGTTAAGAATGTAATTGAGCATATATTGTGGGAAAGATGCAGACTTTCCAGAAAATAATTTGTAGAAAGTGGAAATAATAGCAAAGTAGCCTGTTTATGCCCTTTTTTCCGAATGTGCACAACCGACAAGTTAGATAGCATTCTTTATTGTCCTTATGAGTGTAGCATTCAAGAGACTGCAACAATGTTTATCTCCAAGTGTTGATCAAACAACCACTATGCCTGTATTCCTCTACATTTTTGAGCATGTTGATGTGTTTGACCCAAGATGTAAACCCAACATTCTGCCTTGCAGTTTTGGCACCTGACCAGCTTCATCCACAACTGGAGACTTCCACAGAATGATCTGGTCTGCATGTCCCATGAAACTTAATGTCACATTAAAATTATGCTACCATGCCAGAGTTGGCTTGTCGTGTCATCATGATCAGAACATGGGCTTATGGTTTCTTTCCTCCAACAAACTACAAGCAGTAACCAAGGTATGTTCTTGGCTCATGACTCATGTTTTGTTTGGAGGAAACAGACTATGAACTCAGGTTTAGATGACTTGAGCAAGCCAGATTATGGCTTGTTTCATCACTAACTCGGCAGCATGGAAAACTCTGAGCAGCGTGCTTTTACGTGAACTGCCATTTAATGTGATGTGCAAACTGGGTCATTATATAGAAAAAACCAAAACAAAAACTGACCTTATGAACAATGGTACGGCTGAAAGAGAACTGCAGCCAATCCTAGTTTTCTGAGGAATATTTATTATTCACATGTTACATTTTTAGATGAACACAACCTACGTGTTCCCTCATTGCGAGAAGTGAGGTTACAGGGAACCAGACAGAGGGCCTTCTCGGTAGTGGCACCCGCCCTGCGGAACACCCTACCATCAGATGTCAAGGAAATAAGAAGCTATCCTATTTTCAAAAGACATATGAAGGCAGCCCTGTTTAGGGAAGTTTTTAATATTTAATGCTGTATTGTTTTTAACACTCGATTGGGAGCTGCCCAGAGTGGCTGGGGAAACTCAGCCAGATGGGCGGGAAATAAATAAATAAATAAATAAATAAAATTATTATTATTATTATTAAGGTAGCCACTTAAAACCATAATGTGTGAGGCAGCCTGTGGAATCCTACCACACTGGTACTTTGCATCAGCTTTAACCATGATTACTACCAAGATTTATGCAAATCTAATGCGACATCGAATCTGATGCACACCTAAATTTTCCAAACCTTGAAACCAAAAAAGGATTTGCTGGCAAATATAAATGTGCCATCAAATCTCATATGCACCCTAATTTTTGCGACATCATTCAGCCAAAAAAGGTGTGCATTACATTCGAGTAAATACGGTATTAAGTGTTTTCTTCTCATGCTAGCTTTGCATGACAACTGTTAACTCTTACTCAGAGGATTTTACATTATTTAGATCAGTAATTCTAAAAAGTATGATTCAAGGACCATTTGTTTTAGGCACTTTCCGATGGTCTCCAAGCCCACAATGAAAATAATAAAGACTTGAAGACTGAAGCGTTTCTTTGGAGCTTCCACTGCATGCTGAGGAGGCACCTCACTTTTCAATGCAAATTCTAAAATTTACCATGAAAAGTGGTTTGCCTTGTTTGCAGCAAGGAAACAGCCTTTCAAGCATATCCCATATGGTGGCTTTAAGATAAGAGTACAGTATGGGGAGAACTGCAAAGGACAAGCAAGCCAGATAGTGATCCTCAGTGCCATGATGGATTAAATAACGGATTAAATAATGCTACACGGAGCCAGAGTTACATTATATAATGTAAGAGTTCCAGCACAAAGCCATAACTACTCTGGCCCTCTCACCTCCACCCGTAAAGAAAATCCAAGAGACAACTGGAAGGGTTACTGCTCTGCGAACCACAGAAGATACCCTCTGACTGCCTGTTGTTCCAACAGTCAGTGAATTCACAACCAGCCTGCAACATTCCTGCCTGTTACGCAATTGTATTTCTGCAACAGTGTGCTAAATATTTAACTTTGAGATGGCTGCTTGGAGCAGTTTCAGAATAACCTTGCCATCTCTCTCCTTGAAGGTTATGAGACCGTGTTTCAAATCCCCATCACATAGCTATGTTATTTACATGCAGGTCTAATTCCTCCTCAAGCTGTCCAGCCTGTAAGCACAGCATGAAAATGGAAACTGATGAACATCTTCAAAGCACAGAGGAAAGCACAGCAGAAAGGTCAGCTGGCTAAGGTGCATATTCTGCCTAATTGTCTCAATGGTGTACACATTTCACAGAGGAATTAAAGTTTAGAGTAGGGCTTCGCTATTAGCACTATTATCCAAGGCACCTACATGCCGGTTTAATAAACTGCACGTTCATTTCAATGTTCCCCTCCTCCCTTATTTATGATTGATGTGGTTGCATAATCGCCTGAAAGAACAACCAATTGATAGTGACAACAAGCATATATCCAAATGTATTTATTTTTAAAAGTTCTGCAAAACTTTGCTACTGTAGTCTATCAATATTGTGGTCCAATAAAAGGTCTTGCTTTGAATTACATCATTTGCAATCAGGAAAACAATATCATTACATTTTTAAAAAATATATCCTTTCCACATGGATCAAGCTGTTGCCTTTCATCCATATTGCAAACAATTCCGTTCAGCTTGACATCAATGGGATTATTTCACAGGAGCAGCAAGTATTTTGAATGCAAGCAAGTGCACACAAAATGAAAGATGGACTCACTTCTCTATGCAGCCCTAACCTCACCCCTGGCAACAGGATGTCCTCTGGACAGCAGAGGGGGAATGTTGAGGTTTGTGCAGTTTAATAGACATACTTGGGGATCTAATATTACCTTAATATTGGGGGGGGGGTGGACCATTAATCACACATTACTATATTGTACTTTGTCTCAGGCCAGCAAAATGTCCTGGGCCCTAGATCTTTTGCCTAAAACTTTCTGAGAATTCAAAGGGGAAGTAGCCCCATGGTGCAGGGAGCTGTTCCCTCATCCCCAAAAACAAGTTCCCCTGCTTTGGACAGCCCCCAAGGCAGAGTTTAATTGCTAGAGCTGGTGGTATATTTATATTCTTAGACGATAGGGTTGTTGTTTTTATTTAAAGAAACTTAAGTGGTTGTAACTGTACCCAAAACATCTGGAGGGCACTAGGTTGACGAAGGAAGGCTGTTGTACAGTATTGCAAACCAAATTGAAGTGGGTATAATTTTTAACTAAAGGCTCAGGATCTAACCCAGCGAAGTTCCAAAGCTTTTGCAAATTTAAATTTTACAAACTAAAAATGAAATAAATCAATCTGGAACTACTGAAACCATGTAAGGTAATACAGTTATACTGTAGGTGTGGGGCTAAGGCGAGAGACTGTGCCAATGCTAAGGTCATCTACTTAGTTCTTTAGGTGGATAGTTCTTTTTTGAAATCTTTAAACTCATGAAACAGGTTCCCACCCTCCTCTCTCATATTTTCCCATCAAAACAAAAACCCCAAAGAAATAAAGACTAGGAGAAAGATGTACAGAACTCTTGATAGGATTCGTGACTGTTTAAAAAAAATCCACGGGGAGAGAATCATTTCTTCCCCTGAGCACACAATTTAAAGCATGAACTTGTAAAAAGGGAGCTTTGAAAGGCAAACAAGAGCAAGCCCAGCTACATTTAACAGGCCAAAAAATATATATTTTCTTTGTAAACTGAATGATATATGAAACATTTAAAGGTGACCTGTTTAGAAAAGCCTTTTTCATTTATATTTTCCCACTTACAAGCACCTTAACATTTTTTCTGACACTGACACAATTAAAAAGTAATCTTTTTACACAATTATGCAAGACACAAGATTGAATAAGAAGAATCCTGTATTGTTAAAATAAATTGAGGAAAGCAACCCCTAGCCCAAAGACCAGAAGGCTTTTTTCCCATTCATACAAACTGGCATGTATGCACTGCGAAGATGAGAGTCAGATGAAGAAAACTGAATCCAGTATTTCGGCTGCCACCACTACCCATGAAAACATGCACTACCAGTTCCGTGACCCTAAAGAACAGAAGACCGGCAAGGGGAACAGGGGCTGTTCATTATGGACAAAAAGCACCAGAAAAGGACTCCACCTAGAAAACAGGAACAACTGAGCTAAGACCACTTCAAACACCCTTTCATGCATTCAGTAACCATGCTGAGGAGGCAGTGGGATCATGTCCACTAGTCATACAAACACAAACACATACACACCCCTGTGGCTTCGCATTTGTTGGTAATATGAGGCATCTGTAGGCAGTTCTACACAAGCAGGAATGGGCAGAGGCTTTAAAAAAATACCATAGTTATGCCTAAATGCCAATGAAAGAAATGGCACTGGACTTACAACTAACTTTTCCTGGATTCCAATTAAGTCCTAATTTCCAAGAATGTCTGCGTTTTTCATTTCCACCTTAATTAACAGCAGATCCCAGTCCCCTCTAAATTTAAAATCTGTGTTCAGAGTTGTATGATATATACTACAGGACAGGTATGACTAAAATGGAAAGGTGGGGGGGGGGAGTCCCAGTCTGACACAAATATGAAATAGCATTTTTCATGATCAACTCTTTGACCTTTCCGTTCTCTCATATACTGTAATAAGATTCCCATATTTTGGAAGTGAACTGCTACTACTGCTCCTATAGTCCCCTATAAAGGGAGAATTTAAGGGTTTGTCCTTGTATTTGCATTTTGCGACTGCACCTGGGAATGACCGCTCCACACATCAAATGGGGGGGCGACGTTTGTGTGGTCACACGCAGCCCCCTGAATTCCTGGGCGACACCTGGTAGTTCGGCTGGCTGTGCCCTCCCCCAGAAGGGATACCTGGGGTCTCCGCCTACCCAGTTAACCGTCCAATCCCACATGGGGGAGGCGTTGCCAAGGGATTGGCCAGGTAAGGGAGGGACTACCCAGCCCACACAATAGAGGGTGTAGCTTACCTGAGAAGCAGCAGTTGGCTCCAGAGCTTCTCCCACCCTCCTCTCCCTCAATTAACATTTACTTTGCAGGTTAACCTTTTTTCCACAGGCACACAGGCACGCAGGCGCTGTTATGCCAAGGCCGCTGTTGAAGGGCCGGAAAGGAATTTCCCTGCATTGGCAGGTTTTGCCTTCCCTGTAGCAATTTGTCACAACTTTGGCGGTTTCAGGCCTTGGGTGGAATCCTTTAGTCATCTTCCGAAATGGGGCAGGGCGTGGGGCAGTGACTCCACGCCCCCAGTGTGGCGGCGATAACAGGGTTCCCCGTTAAAGTGGTATTGGGGGAGGCATTGTCCATACGCCGAGAGGTTGTCATTGCTCTCCCCCACCAGTGGCGGCAAAACGGGGGGCAGGTCCTCTGCTTGAACCTATGTTCTCCAGAGCCAGCCCAATCCCCACACATTCTGGATAACCCTGACGTTTCCCAGATCCCCGGCTGGGAGCTGGGAAGGATAAACGCACAATGCCTGAGCCAAGGTTACCCTACATCTGAATCTTAATAAAGTTGTGGCCAATTTTAATCCCATAGCGCGTTGTCTTGTGTCATTATTCCACTCGGGGGTCGCCTAGGGTTTGGGGGACTCCGCCTGTCCACGCAATAAAAAGACTAGATGCAAGTGATGGGTTCAACTAGGACCATATTTTATTTAAAATATATCTGCAGGGGAAATGTGTGCGAACCTAATTTAACTCCAATCATGGGCAAGCCAAAAGCTTCAATCATGGGCAAGCCAAAATCATGGGCAAGGGGAATGACAAGGCAAAGCGCCAACGCCTGCGCCCAACCTTATGGTGAGCAGGGAGGTCTGGCTGGCCCACACGCTCCCGGCCCCACAACTCCAGAGAGATGTTGAAGTGGAGCCTCAAGAATGTCCCATGTCCAGGCTAAGAGTCTCACAACTCAGAGCAGCTGATCTCCAAATACCCCCTTCACCTTCAACAGCGTTCAGGGGTGCTCACCTTCTCTATCGTTCAGCTTTCTTGCACTTTCCTGTGAACAATGTGACCAACTTAACCATGTAGCCAAATTAACCAAAACAACCCTTTTAACACCACCAACCTCTACACACCAACACCCGCTGAATTCAGCACAGACAAGGCAATAAACCCTGCTTACTCAATGTGCAAGAAATGACCCAAAGGGTTGTGGCCAGGCTCATCAAGCCTTCAACCACATCTCCCAGACGCAGGTGCCAGTATGTGCACATGCGCATGCCAAGCAGCCTTACCCAGGCACACTGTTATGTGATTGGCAGGACTTTGGTGGTGACTTTTAAAGATGCAGTTGTCCTGCAGTCAATCATTCAAATATTTTTGCCCTTCGAGTGCAATTGAATTTGTTCTAACCAATAGCTAAGAAGGGTGTGTGTTTCTGGAGACTGTGCTGGTGCCTCTGTTCTGTTTTTAAAACAAAGTTTGCTGACACAAACCCCTACTACACAAATAATAGACAATAAAACAAAATAACAATACCCCCATCTCCCCCCCCAACTGCAAGATGTCTATGATGAAAGTGTCTCTCAACAAAAGTAAACCTTTCCCTGTTCATCTGTTTGCTTTGTAACACACACACACAAAAAAAACTTTAATAAAAAAGCAAAGTTTCAAAACAGACAGTGGAGTCATGGAGGAAACACAGAAGAACTTGATGACAGCACTATGTAAAAAAGTGAACAAAATTAAACGATTCCACAGTAAATTCTAGGGTGCAAGCGGTCCTAATTATGGAAAATCCCAGGTCACACCTGAAATGATATTTGGAGTCTAGCTTTTAATTTATAGTTATCTCCTCTGCTATCTGTCACTTTCACCAGTTAACTCTGGCAACACCATACAACAGCTGACCTGGGGAAAGGAATCAGCTGTTCTGTAAGCATAATACCATATTATGTGTGGTGTGCTGACTGCAGACTTATTCATTAGGCTGAATTATTATGGTTTCTGAAGCACTCGCATCTCTCACTGGCACTCCAAAAATAACTTTAGATGGCCAATTACATACAGAAGCAGGCATTCTTTTGCAGTAATGGCAATCCTAAGGGGCGGGAAGGATAGATATCGCAGTCAAAGACTTACCTCTCATTCACATCTGCCTAGAAATAAGTGCCACTGTTCCTGCGGCTTTAACAGCAGCCAGACATATACAAAAAATGGCAGGAGTATGGAACTAAAAAAGTAGAGGGAACTTCGCCTGCTTATTTCCGCAGTTCTGCTGTTGGGAGGCACAAAAGCAGGTCCGGTTAAAAACAACAACGAAAACCAGCTAGCAACCTTATTCCATAGCTATTCCCATGAAACACTGACCTGGCCACATGCAACGGAAGCAGAGGAAGAATATGCACCTATGTGGTTAGCTTCAATGTCAGGTCTCTCTCTGGTTTTTCCACAGAGCTTGACGGCTACTGCACTCCTTTCCAGGCGACCTTTCGGGGCGAACATGACAGAGGCGGCCATGGCCAGACGCGAAAGTGGTTGGATCAATGAATGTCAATTTTACTCAGTGCTTTTTTTTTCTTTAAAAAAGTGTTTAGGGGTACTCTCATTCCATCTGAGACTCGGGAAACACTGTGACAGGAAATGAGGCCGCCAACGGGGGTAGCAATGGAACTGACGATTCACCGTGCTAGAGAAGAAACTAAAAATTTTAATTTAGTTTCTTATTCCATTAGATTCACAAAATGTTTAGGGTTATGCGAACCCTTGTGTCCCCCCAGAAAAAAGAACTGATTTTACCCTTGTACACACACACACACACACACATACACCCCTCTGCATCCTTAATCCCTGCAAGCAAGAAACATTATCAGGGTTCAAATACACATTTCAGCAAAGCAGAAACACTTGAGGAGGGTGCAAAGCAGGATCTGGGGGTGTGGCCTGGGAGAGGAGGTGTGGCCTTTGGGAGTCCTGAGGGCTGCATTCAGCCTCTGAGGTTCCCTATCCTTGCTTTATTTATATAGCTCAACCATGTATGTGTGTGTTCATATCTATATTGCACTACAATACTTCTCCCTGTGAATGGACAACTAAAGTGACACCCCCCCACACACACACATTGAGGACTAAGGCTAGAATGTAGGAGATAAATTCATGAACAAAGGAACTCTAGACGCCGCATAGATGTTAAGGTTGTTGCCTGGAATCTACTCCCACCTCCTGAGAGTAGATCCTAACAATGAGCATGAAGAAAGATAAATACAGTTTACATGGGTTTAATCTAAACGGCCTCGGTCCTGTATACCTGAAGGAGCGTCTCCCACCTCCATTGTTCAGCCCGGACACTGAGCTCCAGCTCTGAAAGCCTTCTGGTAGTTCCCTCACTGCGAGAAGTGAGGTTACAGGGAACAAGGCAGGGGGCCTTCTCGGCAGTGGCGCCCGCCCTGTGGAACACCCTCCCGTCAGATGTCAAGGAAATAAACAACCCATCTGACTTTTAGAAGACATCCGAAGGCAACCCTGTTTAGGGAAGTTTTTAATGGCTAATTTTTACATTTTTTTATGTGCTGTAAGCAGCCCAGAGTGGCTGGGGAAACCCAGCAAGATGGGTGGGGTATAAATAATAAAGTAGTAGTAGTAGTAGTAGTAGTAGTAGTAGTAGTTGTTGTTGTTTTTTAATCTAGTAATCTTTAGTTTGCTCCCTATTGAGTTTAAGGTTGCCAGAAGCAGTGAGCTCGCCAACACATTCTACTGACCACCTTCATGCACATCTCTCTCCCCCCCCAAACAACTCAGGTTACATACATGTTGCAGAACACCCAAGTTTGCTAACAGCTTTATCACTTTTGTGCTGGAGAACGCAGGCATAATGTCGCTCAACGGAGTAAAAATAGTATGTAACAATTAAACAAAGTGTTGCTAACTGCAAGGTCAGAGCACTGCTCTTCTCTGCGTGAGGAGGCCACAGCGCCTCAAGGGAAAGCCATCTGTGAGGTTTTTGCAAATACGCTTCTTTGTAAAATGGGAAGCAACAGTTTAGGGCATTCTGTATACCCTTCATAGAGACAGACTAATTATTAATGGCAGTTTACAGCATGGGAAGGGCGCAGGCAGATCCGATTCAAATGAAAATGTCTGGATTTTAAAAAAAACAAATCTTTTTAAGCATGTGTATTGGGAGAGGGTTCCCCACTCCTTTTGTTGCAGCCTGTTTTCCTTGCAGCTATTTATACCCACGTGAAGTAACGCAGGTCGCAATGTGACACACGTGGTCGCAACACAAACATTTATGCAACCTGCCAGTTGATGTGGAAACGCTGATAGGCTCATTTCAGCTACATATACAACCTATAGGCCTTTCTGGCTGCATAAACAATGTCTGAAAAGGTAATGGCAAGAAATAAACCGGGATTTTTTTGTGGGAAAAGTAAGTGACTAAGTATAAAGTACTGGGTTGCCAAGTCTGAGTTTGACCTGACATTTCAGTGTTTTCTACTCCTCAGGGGCCCTCCAGAAGAATTTAAGATGAGGGGACAGCATGGGGGGGAAGTTATTTTCTGCTTGGCTCAGTAAAGCTTTTTGCTATTAGCTCAGTTCCCATGTCAATCAGGTTCTACTCTGTGACCCATGAAGAGCAGCTAGGCTCCCCACTTCATCCGCCAGACTCTTCTTCCCTGACCTATGTTTCCGAGCACAATGCAAAGTGTTGGTGCTGACCTTTAAAACCCTAAATTGCCTCGGTCCAGTATACCTGAAGGAGCGTCTCCACCCCTATCGTTCAGCCTGGACAGCTCCAAGGGCCTTCTGGTGGTTCCCTCACTGCAAGAAGTGAAGTTACAAGGAACCAGGCAGAGGGCCTTCTTGGTAGTGGCGCCTGCCCTGTGGAACGCCCTCCCACCAGATGTCAAAGGAAAAAACAACTACCAAACATTTAGGAGACATCTGAAGGTAGCCCTGTTTAGGGAAGCTTTTAATATCTGAAGGACTATTGTATTTTAATATTTTGTTGGAAGCCGCCCAGAGTGGCTGGGGAAACCCAGCCAGATGGACGGGGTAGAAATAATGAATTATTATTATTATTATTATTATTATTATTATTATTATTATTAACATTACCCCATCCTTTATGTTCCAGGCTCCTCCCTCTCATCTCAGGAATGGAGGTTCCAGAAAACCCCAACTTTGAAACTCATTTCTCAATCTCTGTGTAGCAAAACACTGCAAGGGCTAAAATGTTTGCAAGCAATGATATCGTCAAAATAGTTTATCATGTCCACAAAACTGTAAATTGGAATCTATTCTGCTTTAAGATTGGCTCAGGGTGATGTGCCATGGCGAGAAGAATGCCAATAAGAGCAATAAACATCACAACACAAATAATAAAGTGGCATTATAAAAAATAACTGCAGCAGTCAAAGCAATGCCAGTCAGCACCAATGAATTTTAGAATAAAGAGCAAAGTAAAAAAAAAAAAAAGTATTTACCTGGCATCAGAAGCTATAAAGTGATATAACCTACCAAACTTTCCTTTCCTTGACAGTTTACAATATGCAACCCAAACCCCAGTATTGCTATTGTTACAGTTTATTTATTTATATTTATATGCCACATTTAGGAAAAACAGGCTTCCAACACACAAATACGTAATTTAAGCACAAAGAAACACCGCCTACAAAAAAATTAAGACAACAAAATCTTCTTTTTTTTTCAAAAAGTGTTGGAATCCAGATACAATCTTGCCGAAACAAACAAACAAAGACAATTGTTACATTTCAACCAAAAACGTGTGTGCCAGGCTTATTCCATGACATGCTAGTTTTCTACACATGGGGATTTATTTGTTTTTATCAACCTGCAATTTCAAATGATACAGCTGAGGCATGTTTGCCATTTCCATGAGAACTAAGCCGAAGCTTTGAGACGAGAAAGGATCTAAAAACCACCCAACACATTAAACTAAATTGAACTGATGGCAGGCCGTGGAAAGCCTTGCTTGTATATTGTTGTTTCAAATTATTTACCGTTCCCAAAACATCCTATTGAGGCAAGCTCTTAAAATATCCTTCTAATACAGATGGTCCAATTGCATGAATACTGCCTACATTTATCTGTTAAAATAAACACAAAAAACATCTTCCTTTTAAAAGGAACAGTTCAGCTTTTACCATTTTGATGCTATCCGTGGCCTTGCATCAACAGTCATTCTTGTTTTTTGCATTCATGGGTCTTTTCCCCCATTTTAAATAGACTTTCATTAATTTATGTCGGAAGCTACAGGTTTTTTTCTTTCTCTTTGCTGTTTCATCCTCTTGTAAAGGAGGACATTGTGCCATATTGAAGTTACTGAAGTACACCAGTGAATGGACTGAGCTCGCCTTTTTTTGCTTTTGCTTTTTAACAATGAAGAATAACAGGAGAAAATCAGTTTCACAGCTGATTTTCAAATAGGAGGGGGTTTTGTAGACAGAAGATTGTCTTGATGACACACCTTGTTTTTAACTGATTAATGAACCAATTATTGTCAGGGCTGCAGTATTTCAGTTCAGAGTATATTTAATTAAAAGCTGATTAATCTCTTGATTAAATAATGTGGGGAAAGTATTTCTCTTTCGGGGGGGGCATCTTAAAAACTTTTGCCCAAGTCACAAGACCAGGATATTATTATCTGATTAGAACTATATTAAACTCAACATGCCTGCAGCCCACTTTTACAGTGCAATTCAATGCATGCCTACTCAGATGTGAGACCCATGGAGTTCAGGTAGGCATGTATAGCAGGAATGGGGAACCAATGGACCTCGAGATATTGCAGGACTCTAGTTTCCATCATCCCTCACCAATGACCATGCTGGCCAAGGCTGATGTGAGTCCAACAACATTTGGAGGACCAGAAATTCCCCATGCATGGTGTACAGAACTGCAGTCTCAACTGGGTTCCCCACCCAAAAAAGTTTGCTTTTCTTCATTCTCTAGGGTGGCAATCTATAAAGGAAAACATGTTGTTGTTCAGTCGTTCAGTCATGTCCGACTCTTCGTGACCCCATGGACCAGAGCACGCCAGGCACGCCTATCCTTCACTGCCTCTCGCAGTTTGACCAAACTCATGCTAGTCGCTTCGAGAACACTGTCCAACCATCTCATCCTCTGTCGTCCCCTTCTCCTTGTGCCCTCCATCTTTCCCAACATCAGGGTCTTTTCCAGGGAGTCTTCTCTTCTCATGAGATGGCCAAAGTACTGGAGTCTCAACTTCAGGATCTGTCCTTCTAGTGAGCACTCAGGGCTGATTTCTTTAAGAATGGATAGGTTTGATCTTCTTGCAGTCCATGGGACTCTCAAGAGTCTCCTCCAGAGAGTCTCCAAAGGAAAACATGCTCCCTCCCAAAACACTATGGGTTGTATCCAGCTAAATTCTAGACATTAGTTAAGTAGTAGTAGTAATTTTTTATTTATACCCTGCCCTCCCTGACCAAGACCGGGCTCAGGGCAGCTAACACCATACAGTAAAAACAAAACAAACCAAATCAAACGAGCCCAAAGGCCAGATGGAACAGCTCCATCTTGCAGGCCCTGCAGAAAGATGTCAAATCCTGCAGGGCCCTGATCTCCTGCGGTAGGGCATTCCACCAGGCCGGGGCCAGAGCTCAAAAGGCCATGGCCCTGGTTGAGGCCAATCTAACCTTCTTGGGGCTCGGGACTTCCAAAGTGTTGTTATTTATGGACCTTAAGGTCCTCCACGGGGCATACCAGGAGAGGCGGTCCTATAGGTATGGGAAGTATTTTAATTTCAACAGGTCTGTTCTGAGTATGACTAACATTGAATGCAATCCTATGCAGCTGGGTAAAGAAGATTCTCAGCAGGTACATGATAAAATTCGATTACTGTAAAGAAGCATATATAACTTCAAAACCTTGATCCTACATTCCATATTTCCATACTTGTGCTAATTGCTGATTTCTATAGCTGAAGCTTGAAAGATGCCTGTCTCACCTTCAAGGAAGGGATTTCACAGCCTTCCTCAGCAACCCATTCCAATGCTAAACCGTTCTATAATTAGAAAGCTGCATCTTCTTGAAGTCATTTCTATTATGCACTAGGCTTCCTAACAGCAGAACAGAAACAGCGAGGAAGGCTGCCTATGGGTAGCCTGCTGTTGAAGCCTGCAAAAAGAGCCCTGTCAGATTTAGGCAAAAAGTCTGTCTAGTTCAGCAATAGACAAACAGATGCTTTTGGGAATCCCACTGGCAGGACATGAAAGCATAAGACGATGTTTATATTTATAAGGAAGTTACAAAACTGCCAATTCAATATAAAAAAAATGGCAGTGTACAATAAAATAAGTAAAAATAATAATCATAAAATCATAAAATAGAGAACAAACGACCAGCAATGTATCACATTAAAACTGCTTAGCAAAAGAAACATGTTTCCAGCAGGTGACAAAATAACAAAATTGTAGGGTTCCTGTCTGATTTCAATAGGAACTAGTACAGTATTCCGAATTACTGGCACCACTACACTGATAAACCTTGGCTCCCACAAAAACTATAAAAGAATATAAGCTCACAGCGGGACATTCAAGAGGGATTCTCCAGGTGATCACAGTGGTCTGGCCAGTGTATAAGGGACAAGGTGGTCCTTCAGATATTGTTTGTGGCACAGCCATAGTCTTCAAGGTATAATTCAGATCCTTTTGCAATGTAGGATTCACCATGTGACCAAAGACACAAGCTGCCACAAGAACAAAACTTTTTGTTGTTGTTTTTTTGATCGAACGACATTCTTTTGCAATTTGGACTCTAGAGGGAGTCATTTGCTATAGATGTTGCACTGGTAATGGAGACTTGCAACAGAAAGGTGATTTTTTTTCCTATTCCTTTTTTTTAAAAAAATTACATGGTTTTTTTTTACAAAAATATAAAAAAAGGTTTTCTTTTTCTTTTTTAAAGGAGGATTTGGACTTGATACTTTTGTTTCTGCTGACACCCCATTTCAAATGTTTTTACTACCACATTCTTAAGCACTGTTTTAAAAATGTCTTGAGAGTTTGGTCTTGCTGCAGCCATCATTTTCCGGCTTGATTTAGGTAAGCGGACTTATTGCATGCACAGCTAACCTTCCGCTGTGTGAAAATTGCAGTAGTGAGGATAGGGGGAAATCATGAGATTAATGCTGAGCTTTGCACATTGTGGCCCTGGTTAAAAATAAAAGACAGAACGCTGTAACCAATTAAAGATTATCATAGCAGGTTGCATGCTATAACTTTGTGGCAAAATGCAAGAACATAAGAAAAGTTCAGTTCTAAGGAATCTTCAAGTCCAGCACTTTGTTCCCAACAGTGACTAACCTAATACTTCCAGGAAGCTCAGAAACAGGGCACAGATCAAGTCAGATGGGTGGGGTGCAAATAATAAAATTATTAATTATTATTATTATTATTATTATTATTATTTACTAGTATTATTATTATTTACAGCCCTTCCTCACTCTTTGACATCCACATTGATATTCTTTGAACACAGAGCTTCCATTCAGCTCTCATGGTTAATAGCCATCAATAGAACTTTGCTCCTAGAATTTGCCTATTCCCCACCCCCTTTTAAAAATCGCCTAAGCCACCCTTTCCTGGCCAAATGTCCTCCAGATGTTGTCAGGCTCCCAATTTCCATCAGTCCCATCATGGTCAGTGTTCTGGGATTCTGGGAGTTGGAATCCAACAGTACCTGGAATGCTGATCTAAGCCATGGTCACAGCCTATGGAAGCCAATTAGGTAAGTCAGGTGTGCGTCATTTTTGGTCCCTATAAAATAATCTTAAATGGTAAATGATACCACCAAGGGTAGGATCATGACTTGGGCAAACAGAAATATAATCCCTTCCAGGAACTTGCCAGGGCACTGGGTAACTTACTCACTGCATGTATGGGGTGTGACCTTTCACAAAGCCAGATTCTCTTTATAACTTAACTGTGAGGTCCATGGGATCTGGAGAAAAGAAGCAGCTCTCTTACAGCCTTGCTATTTCCTGAGCCTCTTCACAACTGGAGGGCCTTTTGCCCCTCAATCTTGTTGGGTCTACTAAGTCAAAGCCATGTATGATACCTCTTCCCCATCAATCCTCAGGAGAAAGGCAGGGCCAATGGAAAAAAACAAATTTAGCTTGGCTACCAAGGACAGCCCAAATGTGTGGGCCCCTGGTAAGTGCAGTTATATAAATCATCCACTATGCTATCCTGAAATGACATCATGTGGATGGATGTACTATGTATGATTAATAGATGAGATTGGTACAATAAGTCGTTCATTGCATCTTTCTAGCTTTATATCCTTGTTTCACAACATAACATCCTGAAATGACAATACTGAATCATTTTATGATTCATCTAGTTTTATTTATCTACATGGCTTCTCTTATCTTTTTCTTTCTTTCTTTTTAATTCAAACACAGTTGGATAGGTTTTCAAATCCTGGCATTAGTCAGGTGCATAAAAATCCAGACCATCCCATAAAATTTGAAGCAGATGGCACTACTGAAGGTCTGATAGCACTTTGGTTTTGATTTCGTAAGAGAATGGAGAAGGCACACACGGGAACACACACACACACACACACACACACACACCAACCCAAAATATGCCAAAAATATATTTCTGCTTCATCATCCTCAGAATTATGCTTGCATATACCTCATACAAGCCCGAAAGGAATTTCCAAAAATGCACCATGGGTTTGGCAATAATATTGGTGCAGAAGCAAAAAGGGGAAGGGGGGAAAACAGAGAGGGAGAGGGATGGTGGATTAAAGGAAGCTGCAGTTACCATAGAAACCAATGAGACCAACTCAACACTGTGTACTTTGTAGCATCATCATTCTGTGGCTGATGAACCCCAACGGGAAGCATTGTTCCTGTCCCTATGGAAACCTAGGGAACAGCCCACACTGTAGTCACGGGAGATTAAAGCAAACTGGAGCAAATATCTTCCAAGTCAGCTATGAGCAATCTCTCCTACTGAGAGTTACCACTGATTTACACACACACACACACAGAGAGAGAGAGAGAGAGAGAGAGCACATAAACCAGGCACATCAATAACAGACCCAAACCGAGCAAAGGTGTTCGGTCTACAAATTAATTTTAAGGAAATAATAAGTGTTTGCAGGCAGCTTAACACATGTGAACACCTAGGAAGCGGGTTTATGGCTGCACCTAATCCCCATGGCAACCCACAAGAAGGTTTAATGCTCAAAATAAACTGCTCCACAAAATGACTTTTTTCCCTAATACAAATAACAACCCTTGGATAATTAGTGGCGATTTCATCCACCGTCGTCCCTCCCCCCCAGGTGATTATATTTCAAACTAGGAGCTCCTTAGCTAATTACTGCACTAGTAGAGACCCTGAGCTAGTACGCCCAACAGAGACTGTAGCTTCCTACTTTCCTCCTGCGAGGGTAGAGCTTCGAGTGTGTGCAGCAAGAAGAGACAGGAAGAAAAGCAGGAAAGGGGCGAGTCTTGCTCTACTCCAAAGGCTACTGTGGTGGAGTGTGCTAAAAAATAATGTAAAGTAAGTAAGTAAATGTTTGCCAAAATCAGTGCATATTGTACAGTTGGCTGCTACAGTTCTGCCCCCCAGTAAACCCTTATCTACCACCATGTAATATGTCATGCCAGAAAGCCCCTTCCGCCCATAGAGAGGGGGGGGTTTGCAGGCATCACGAGCCCTCCACGTGTGCAGGGGATGGCTTCATCCCCTGCCACCCTTGGCTGAGCCCTGGGCGCGGCGCCTGTCTGGCTGACCAATAGGTGCGGCCCGTGGGCGTGGCTGGTTGCATTTAAACCAGTGCGCGGCCAGGGCTCAGCCTCTTGCTTCCTGCTCCTGGCACACGCGTTCCCACCCTCCCTCCCTTTAGGCAGAGTTCTTCCTGACCTTGCTATGGACCACGGTGGTTGGTCGCCATTGAAGGGCCTGGTAGGAATTTTTCCCACTTGGCAAATTGGCTCTGGCCTGGTGGTTTTTTGCCTACCTCGTAGCAACTCGTCACAACTTTGGTCTTGGTGGTTAGGCATTGGATTATCTAGAAAGCTGAAGGGGGTGGTGGTTGGGCCATCACCTCCCCCCAAAATGCTGAAGGGTACTTCGTTAAATGAGTCCGGGGAGCTTGTCCCTGTCCGAAGCCGTGGTAGGTGAGGGCCAAAGGCACACCCCTTATCGGTGACCACAGGGTGAGTCCTTAGTTGATGTGCAGCAGCAGGGCTCTCCCATCGGTGGTTAACCCTTCCCAGACTGCCAGCACAATGTGCTGGAGTCGGATATAGTCGGTTAGTTCCAATGCCTAAGCCAATACCGCTCAACATCCGTAACCAATAAAGTTGTGGCCTTTTCAAGCCCATTAACCTTATTCATTGTGTCCAGTGTCTTTATTTCACCACAGGAGGGTCGGGATATTGACATGCAATCAACTCTTAATTATGCCAAACAAAGATACCATCCCAGGGATTCCAATGTGCAGACATACTAATTCATAGTTAAGTGGTGCTGACCAAGTTCACAAATATGACCAACACAGTTGGGAAAGTCTGAGCTGTAAGGGAGGCCCAGGCTCGTTCAAGTCAAGCTCCAGCTCAAAAGGGGGTTCACCCCCCCCCCAACCTCCTGCTAGATCTTTCCACTTTTGCAATCAACCCCACCCCAAAGCTTCTGTGATGGAGGGAAGCTAACAAGGGGAACCAAAAGCTCACTTGCTGGGTCTGGCCAAATTTGCCTCTTAGCACCTGCTCACTGTCAGGAGGTTACAAAGCTGACCATGTGGTGAATACATTTTTTTTGCAAACGTTCTAGCTGAACGCTCAAAAGAACCAGGTGGATTTCAAGGGAAGTAGGGCCAGGGTTTGTTGGCAACGCATGGCAGGAATCACGTAAAACTAGAGCGCTAACAGGGCAAGGTGCAGGGAGGCGCTGCCAAGCTCCACCCTCAGAGCCATGTGACTTCTAGGATTCTTGGGTGATCACAGTGAACTTCTGCAGTGGAAACCTAAGGCATATGCTGAGAACCCTGGAAGATGGTTCAGGCACAGTCCATTGCAATCTATCCCACATAACACAAAAATATATGTAAAGCCCATGACAGTGTGCAAAGTTATAGTGCATAAAACATATGCACAAAATGTTAAAATATATTCTTTCCAACCATCAAATTAGGTGGTGGAGGGGAGCATCTCAAATGTTGTTTTCTTTTAACAGCGTTATTTTCGAAGTGTTCAGGATTAATTTAGAACCAAATTAGCTTTCACAAACTGTTCCTGGTTTTGACAGCTGCCCAGGCAAAGGATGTCACATTTTAAATAATTTTCACACATTGAGCTGCTGACAAGTTTTCTAATTTTTGTAACATGGAAATGAAAGAGAATAGGGATGGACGGATATCCTCAGTTTCCCTTTCCCCCCTCCCATTCTTGCCCCATGGTTTGCTTCTGACCCATGTTCTGGTTCTGCCTGCCTTCCTTTCTTAACTTAGAAAGAAACTGAATTAATTTTGGAACTGGTACGTGCACAGTCTGGTGCAGTTTTCAGTTTGTGGCATGTATTTCTTTCTCTTTGCAGGTGATCCAAGACATGCAAGCACAATCAGAGAAACTGTGAACCCTTCAAGATTCCTTTTTGCAAAGGACTTTAATGAATATGTACCTACATTCCTGTGGCTTTAGTAACCAGCAGGGAAACCGAAACTTATGCTGCACATGTGCAGCACTCTGAGCCAACACAAAATCAAAAATGAAGAATAGTTTATAAAGGATATAAAAACAGCTGGATTTTGTGGGTGCAGACTGAGCTAGAATATGTTTGGAGATGGATACTAGGCTCTCCAACAGGACCCAGGTATACTAACAGACCTTCCAAGTGTCCCTATTTTCCAGGAAAAGTCTTAGATTTACAGAAGCCATCCTAGTTTCCGATTTGATCCCGGAACGTCCCTTATAACCAGAATGTACATTCCTATTATTATTATAGTTGGTCCTTTTGGATTCAGTGACACTCCCTATTGGGCATAAGTGGGCATCGGACTGCAGCCTTACAAAGTGTTTTTTTTTTCCTATGGAAAAGAAACTCCTTGACTGGACTTGATATAAAGAGATCTGGTATCTTTTGATTTCTTCTAGCATTTATGAATGCAGCTGGTTATTTGTTTCACAGATGGAGAAATGTCTTAGCTCACTCCATGAGCACTCCTTTCACAGCTAGCTATCAAGAAGGTAGGCAGATCTCACTAGCTGCCAGGTATGTGGTGCCATCCAAACCAACTCTTTCGCACTTTGATTGGTGAAGGTAGGAACCCATTTCATGAAGAATGAGATGAGAACCATACTAAACCGAACAATATGAAAAAAACGACAAAAACAAAAGTGAAAGGGTCCTGAAAAATATTAGCCTTTGAAGCTCTTGCCCTTTTACCATGAGTCTTATTGAATATATGGTACTGCCTTATATGGGTGAGACCATTGGTCCATCCTGTCTACTTAGCAGCCTCAGGCAAGGGACTTTAGCTTCCTTAACCCAAAAGGCCAAGGACTCAACCTGGAAAGTTGTGCAGGCAGGTCTGGGATGCACAACTGAGAGATTGCCCACCTTCATTGGAGCTCCTTTCCAAGGAAATAACTGATCATATAAGAATGAAAAAAGGGTGATTTGAAGAAAGAACTATTAATGAAGTCCTGTTTCTTAGATCAATTTTCACACCACACCTTAATAACTTTATTTTTTCTTTGCTTAGCAAATAAATCTAGGCGGCAGTTGCACAACAGCTTTCTTTGCGTGAGCACGCCAAACCAAAAATCAATTGCTACTATTTCTTCTCCCTCAACACCAGTGTTCAGTGAACCACTTCCTAAAGGTTATTTAATTGTGAATCTGGAAGATTGATTTTGATTTAAACTGTGGCCTACAGTATGAAAAGGTACTGTAATTTCTTCATCTGTCACTCTGGCTGATCTAATTTTGATCTGCAACTGACCTACAAAAAACCATAATCTTTTATTCAATAAAACAGAATTTTCTGCCGTTGGCTTTCCAGGGGAAATGATCAGACCTTTCAGGAATACACGGCTTGCTAAGTCACTAAGAAGCAGAGGCGGGTAAATATCTTTAAAAGATTTTCAATAACTATGCCCTCAGTTTCAGCTGGGATTTTACTTAAAAGATCCACAACCCATAAATTCATTGGCAGAAATGTCCACAGAAAAGTTGGATGCAAAAAGTAAGCTGCATTTCTAAACCGATAGTAAAACAATGTGTCGTTAAGTACATTTTCTTCCTATCTTTTTCAATTATATTGCATATTAATAAAGCAAAATATGAACATTTAGTTTTGCTTTGCCATAAAGCAACCAAACCCAAATGCTGATCCAATTTAAATAAATAAATAAATCCTAACTACCGGTGCAAATGTCAATATACTGTACCCAGTTTTAGTGAACCATTGCAACAGACAAAACCATGAAAGGCAGAATATTCATATTGGCTATATATATATTCTATCAAGAAAGGAAGAAAACCAAAACCACATTTGCCATCTCATCTTTTCATACAGCTAGGCTTTTTTTTAAACAGATCCTTGTTGACTTGTGTGACGAAGATATTGACACGCCTTTTGGGAGTGTTTGTTCACAAAAAAATAATAATGCTAATTGCAACTAGTGTTTGTTGTTTGTTAGACTAAATCCCATTACTTTTAATTTAGCCAAACTAAATTTACAATCTGGCAATGTGTATAGAGACCAATAAACTTATTACATCCTTTGACTGTTCCTGATATATACAATTTTAAATATAAAACCATGTTACCTGCTTATATCAATATAGACCCAACTGGATTCCTTATATGTACAGAACACACTGTTCTATACATGGTCCAAAATGGCTCCATAACACTTGCAAACAATTCTTTAAAAATAATAGTAAATTAATGGTGTGGGTGCATGAAACCTAATGATAAAACCTGTTAAAAGTCCACAATAATGATACTTCCATAATATAAGCACTTTGGACTCAAACCTAACAATACAAGCTCTAAATCTCAATTAAATCTAGGCAATTAACCCAAATTAGCCTGTTGGCTGCAGTGTGTCCTAGCAGGCAGCCTACCTAAATTCATTTTGCGTAACAAACGAGCCTTGTTCCCATAGGGCCTGGATCCAAATTACTTACACCCAAATAAGGGGAATCTTTCCCCTGGAGGCGAAGAGCTCAAAACCAGGCTTGAGGGAGGCAAAAAAAAATATGTTCCACATATTTAATTTTCTAATAGAACTAGCCCTCTTTCCGTTCACAAGATTCCATTAAACTAAGTCTTACTTAGACCATCTGGATTCAATAGACTTAAGTAACTTGAGTTTATAATTTCAGTGGGTCTACTCTAAGTATGATTAATGTTGGATATTGCCCACCATTTAACAACTCTACAGGGACAACAGTTATCTAGAGTACTGAATACAAGAAACTTTTGGAGCTTTTGTGGCACAAATGCACCATTATGGGGAAGACTTGCTGTGCCTGGAAGTGGGTGCAAAATTATGATAAAAATGATGCCTATCTTGAATATCAGAACCTCCCCGATATTAGTAGTTAATTTTCATAACCTTAGGTGCCAGAACCAATACATTTCCCTTCAACAGGAACAAACCTGTCCTCCTTTAACTTCCTGTGCAAAAATTAGTCTACCGGGGTCCTGTGGAAAGGAAAGGGTTTTCTGAAGACAGTTTGTCACATAATATGGCACTTTGATACAAACAATATTTACCTGGAAGATGCATCTCATTTCTCTTATTTGAGCTAACTCTAAAATACATAGGTTTAGGAACGAAGAGTTAAGAGTGGATGCACATGGCCAACCTTTTCACCTAATTACTTTAAATATCAAGGAATAGCCTGGTGGCCTGTCCTCATGAGGCCATTTTCTGCATGTATCAGCAAGCAGACACCATAGAGAGAAAGTCTTGTTCATGTGAAAATTACCATATTATTAAATGAGGGGGGGGGGGTATTGGCTAGCCATCTGAAAAAAAGTAGATGGAAAATCTGAAGAAAGGATGGGGAAACTCACAAGGACTCTGCCAGTTAAGGTCTGGGCTGAAATCATCACCCCTGCCCAGTCTTTAACAGAGGTCATCCAGCCCACTTCTGCTGCTGCCACTACTTCCTCTTTCTCGTCTGTGGGTTTCAAGTCCCCATCTGCCTGGGTCTCCCCATTGCTGGTTATCTTCTGGACCTCCTGTAAAATAGAGAGAAAGAGAGAGAGAGAGAGAGAGAAAACAGTTAGAATGGCAGGAGTTAAACTGCAACAGAGTGCCAGGTAAACACATCATCTCTGTTTGTGGTCTCCCAGTTCAGTGCATTAGAAGCTAAAAAAATACTACTGACATTAAGATGGACAATTAATGTCTCTGTGTAAAGTTACCCGATGCCTATATATCCTCTTTACTGGGGATTCCCCCCCCCAACCTTCCCTTTTGTTTGTCTATTTTATAAATAATGCTTGTATTTTGGTAAAGTAATAATATAAGTTAAGAGAGCCAGTGTGGTGTAGTGGTTAAGAGCGGTAGACTCGTAATCTGGGGAACCGGGTTTGCGTCCCCACTCCTCCACATGCAGCTGCTGGGTGACCTTGGGCTAGTCACACTTCTTTGAAGTCTCTCAGCCCCACTCACTTCATAGAGTGTTTGTTGTAGGGGAGGAAGGGAAAGGAGAATGTTAGCCGCTTTGAGACTCCTTCGGGTAGTGATAAAGCGGGGTATCAAATCCAAATCCAATCTCTCTCTCTCACTCTCTCTCTCTCTCTCTCGCTCACACACACACACACACACATGCACACAAGACAGTTATCACCACAACACACGGTGAGTGGGAAAATCATGTTCTTCTGTCAAATGGAAAAATGGCCTGCAGTCTATGGGATACGCAAATAAGAATATTCCTGTTAATGGAAAGTGCTTACTTTCTAAGAAAGAAAGAAAGAAGAAAGCCTAAGTCAAGCCATCAAATCGCCAACTTTGGTACAGCACACTTTCAGTCATGGCAAGTTCAGAAATGCAACCACAAGCAGCACTGTGACAGGGGCAGGGAGGAGATGATGACAGGACCTGTTGTCTGAACAGTGCATCAGTACTAAAGTGTTGGTCCTAGCAGGGAGGGAGATATCATTCGGGATGTGCTTCAGGCACCATCTAGCCCTGGCGCTGCTTTCAACTTTGAGTTCTGCCCATTCTGTGAAATGATGATGAGTTACGGGCAACGTAAGGTGACCCCCACCTAAAAACTCCCCTGGCTGGCATTTCTCTTTCCCAAGCTCTATGCAAATACAGTGAGTGGTGTTTTTTCGAAAGTTGCTAGGGAGATGCAGTAGGTATTTTTGACACCACAGGTGCCAGTTTCCTCTCTCGGTTCTCATATGCAATGTAGCTGGCACCTGGAATGTCGGCAATCTCAATACAGCCTCGTATTTGTACGGTCCTGTACGCAAACCTCAATGCAAAGTATGTACACAGACAAAATTAACCTACGATGCAACACACAGCGAATGCGCACGATAAGTCAGGTGTTGTTTTAATTTATGGTTTCCTGAATGAGTTTTCCGAGGAAGCTCACACTGGGCGAGTGCGTGGAACCTAAAACACCAAACAGAATGGGAATGCAGAGCTGCCAATCTTCCAGCAAGCTGCCGGGTTGCCAAGGAGCCACTCTGAAAAGGGAGCTGCGTGATTAATCCGAGGAACTCCTCTCTGTCTGTATGCACTGTCCCTCACTGAGTCACCGGAGGAAGGGAGGAAGAAGCAAATTAAGAGGAAGCATTCTTGCTGTGCTATGCTGGCTGAATCACCACTGACCCCTACCATTCACAGCCAGCCCTCCTTGCGGGGTCTTGCTGCAAGGACACTGCATTGCCACACCCAAGTTCCATATGTTTCAATCATGAACAGCACAGAAGATGTGGGGCGGGGGACCCACCCGGGGGGACCCACCCACCCAAATACTGTAGCTTGTTTGTTCAGACCAGAAAGAGAAGTTCAGCTCCCACTGCCGTTTTTAACACTCATTACTGCTTCCTGAAGATTTCCACAAAACAATAATGCAGAAAAAGCCGCAACTAGAAGGAATCTTCCGCTGTGTTTGTGACAAAAAGCAGAAATATTTATTAACTATTCTAGCATAGTAAACATTTGAGTTGTCTGGTGTATATAAGCAGCATCCCTTGTAGATCCCTGTAGATGTCCCCAAGGGTTTTAGGAACCTCTGGGTCTCACCAGAGGTTTCAGAGCATGGAACAGCATGCCATAGCTTCATTCCTGTCACATCCTCCACAGATAAATCAATATTGCATCCACTGAAATGTTACTGACTTCTCCAGATTTTAAATTTTACATTGCAAGTTTCAAAACACTAATATTTCAGATTTTGAAGTTTTATTGAGGTGAAAGACTTCAACATTCACAGTTGGAATCCTTCCCAAACTTTTCCCCCAAATCAGGGGGGGGGGATATATCCAGAATATTAGAGCGAAAACAAATACACATTCTGTGGATGGATGGAATCTATGCATTCTAAGCATGGTAAGATTTGGTTTGAACAAGCATTTTCTGCCTTTAAAATGTATGATTGATTGCTTGACTGACTGATTGATAGAGGGATTGATTTTCTATGTTGATTCCCATTCAACTGAATCCCAAAGCAGCTTGCAAACAATGAATAACAAGCAATTAATGGCTCAGAATGCAGCAAACGTGTATTCAAATTGTTTAGATTTAGAACAGATTTATGATTCAGAATGATTGCTCATGTTCATATTCAACTGTGAAAAATGAATGGCAGTATCTGACTGATGAAGTGAAATATACCATCATTTGCGCTGTGGCCAAAGCAGATTTCTGCCATACAGAGTAAATGAATTACAATTCAAATCAAAACTCTGTGTGTACGCACACACACACACACGCATGCATGCATGCATGCACAAATCAACATCTGTGGCAAGGATAAAAGTCATGCTTCCTTTTCAATTATGTATAGCCTTTATTATATGATAAATATAGATCTGATGAATCAGATATTCTGCAGTCAACATTCATGAATGACACATTCCACACACACACAAAATAGCCATCTTGCTGTTTAATGAAGTCTCTACGTGAGGTTGTGTGGGGTTTTAGGCTGAGGTTGATGGTGACAGGCAGTTTTAGTTCTCCTTTACATCCATTTCAGCCGAAGTTGTACGTGTGCCTATAGTTCACAATAGATTGGATTGAAGGGAAAGTGCAATCCAAGGAAGAGAGCAGTGCAGTTGGCAGGTGGTTCTAAACCACTGGCTGGCTGTTCAAATCTGCGCAACGGGGTGAGATCCTGTTGCTCCATCCCAGCTCCTGCCTACCTAGCAGTTCGAAAGTACGCCAGTGCAAGTAGATAAATAGGTACTGCCGTGGTGGGAAGGTAAAAAGCGTTTCCGTGTGCTCTGGTTTCTGTCACGGTTTTCCATTGTGCCAGAAGAGGTTTAGTCATGCTGGCTACATGATGCGGAAAGCTGTCTGTGGACAAACGCTGGCCCCCTTGGCCTGAAAGCAAGATGAGTGCCGCAACCCCATAGTTGCCTTTGGCTGGACTTAACCGTCCAGGGGTCCTTTACCTTTTAATCGGATTAGGGAGATGGTGTTCAGAAAGTTCTGGGTGGGATGGGACATCCCATGAAGATTAGCCATTTTGAGACAAAGGAGATGCTTTTCACCTTTGTTTTGCCTTTAAAACTCTGCATGACCTGGGATCCAAGTACCGGTACCTTAAAAACCTCCTGCTTCTACAAGAATTTGCCTGCGTGTTATGAGCCTCACCAGAGGGAAAGAGCATTAAGGTACCTGGGGAAGGAATCTTTTCCTTTGGAACACTTCCCCCCGCCCCAGGCCTGTCTGCCTCACGCCCAATTTAATGAGTTTTAAGTACCAGACAGATTTCTTCTTAATTTCCCCCAGACAGATAAGGTTTAGTCAAGTTGAAGCTACTTCGGTTTTTTGGCTTTACTGTTCGATTTGTTCTATGATTGCAGCTATTAAAAAAAAAAATTAAGGCTGTTATTTGGTTGTGGTGGTTGTATCAGCTTGAAAATGTTTAAATATAAAGACAGAGAAGTAAGTAAATGGCATTGCAGCCCTTTCATGAGCCAGGAAGCAGGACGGGGGGGGGGGGGGGAGGGAGAGAGAGAGAGAGAGAGAGAGAGAGAGAGAGAGAGAGAGAGAGAGACATTTCAAGAAACCTAGAATGAAGTTTTAATTGGTCCCTTATTTAGAGGCATGGCAGGTACATTTTAAGCTAATACTATCTTTATGCAGGCTGCTTACCTGTTGTTTTGTAAAGTATTCATTATTTTAATTGCTTGATGACAGGAACATATAAATAGAGTGAAGTGGGAGGGTGGTGTATCTCTAGCGCTTGGTGTGATGTTGTCTCTCTTACATTTATAAATGGGGAAAGAGAAAATGCCTGTTTATCAGAACACTTGCTTAAGCAGTGATGAATCCATCTGGGGGCTTGTGCCAGACCCTGAAAAATCCAATAAATTGGGGGAGGGGGTAAGTGTAAGGGATTTTTTTATTTAATTCTCCAGTTTTCTACTATCATTCTACCCCCATGGCGAAATCCAAAAGGAATTAAAATGACCAAGGACAATGCATTTCTTTTTCAAAATGCCCAGGGTAGGGGGTGGAGGGTCTAATTGTGTCCTCATAACAACCCTGCGAGGTAGATTAGGATGAGAGATTGTAACTTGCTCAAGGCCAACTAATAAGCTTGGCAGAGATTTGAACCGAGGTCTTCCTGGTCCAATCTTAGCAATGAATCCACTTACCCCCATGCCCTGATTTCTTTCCTTAATGGAGTAGTCATTAGCCAGCAAGGGGGGGCAGGGGAGAGAGACTGTGCTGCTGACTTGCCTTCTCAGCACCAAACGCCATGGCCACTTGCCAAGGAGAGGGGCAAGGTCACAGGAGCTTGCCATGGTGCAGGCACGGCGATAAGAGCATCTGATTGGCATTGCCATAGCTCCTACACAATGCCACTCCTCCTCCCAGTGTAAAACAGCAACACACACTGATGGGTGGTGCTGATAACACCAAGGTTGCAGGTTCGATCCTCATATGAGACAGCTGTGTATTCCTGCAATGCAAGGGGTTGGACTAGATGAACCTCAGGGTCCCTTCCAACTCTACGGTTCTATGGAAATGGTTCTGGAGTGCACCCTTCCTTTGTCCAGAATGCCTCAGCCTAGGAACATTTATTAGCCTTTTGCATAACAGCATAACAGCTGCAGTTGCCTACAGGGTAGCAAGGCAATGTTTATTGCCGCTTGAGCACATGCAAACGGTTAAACGGAACTCTAAATAATTCAGCGTCCAAGTCTGATTGCATCTTTTGGCACAGGGAATGACCTCATCCTGAAACTGAAAGCTCCAATTAAACTAAAGCTGAGAAATAAGATCCCAGGTTTGAATAGCACCATAACCATTTGTTTTTAAGACACTGCTGAAAGCACCAGGTACATATGTCACCGAGAGTTCCAGAAAATATATACATATGGAATCAATCCAGGTGAGGAGGTGGTCTACTGAGCTCACCCAGATTAAAACTGTCTACTGATAGCACAGAAAGTGCAAGCAGGCAGGGGAAGGAAGTGTTTGCAAAACATTTTAGCATGGATTTTCTTTTTTAAAAAGAAGAAGCAGAAGTGAACCAACAAATGTCACCTAACAGCAATGGCTGCTGGCTGACAAACTAGGTTACCACCAGCCTCCCTCTGAATTTCTTATGTTCTTATTAGGTTGCATTGACGTCAGATATCATACTGTAACACCCCCCCACACACCCCGGTTTAAAGGGATTAATTATTGATACCCAGAAAAAAACATTCTTCTTTTCAGTGCAGAAAGGGAAACAGAGAGCCAAGTGGAAAACACATCTGATGAAACAACCGAACGTTTTTTCCCTATAAATTATTCACAGGCTACGTAATGGTTGCAAATTTGGCGGCTAAAGAAAACCTGCACCCTAAACAGATTTTAGTTCATGCATCCCATGCACAATCACTTGGCGGAAAGTCACACTTTCAAGGAGCCTTACTTCCCAGGATGTAAGGAGCCAACTAAGGTCAGCTATATGGAACCTTCAGTTCAATTGCCACCTTCCCTCAAATACCAATTGTTTGAGGGCAAACAGTTGCGGGGAGGGTGTTGCCTTTTATATGGTGACAGCTGATTTGAGGTTTTGATATGCTTGGGGGCTCCATGACAGCCCAGCAAAGTAACAGGAGTTGGGCAGAAGGTTTTGGGACAAAATATGAAGCCTTGGGTAATGGACTATCTACTTATTTTGATCTAAATATTAAAGATCTGCCTATGGCTTTAACTGAATTAAATGGCTCATATCATATCCTTCCACATGAAGAGAAACTTACTTGGAATGTGCATATGAGGGAAGGGGGACTACACACAAGCGCACACACAAACACAGCAAGAGGAGAACCAGCACATCTGCTCACTATCCGTCATCACGAAAATGGTTATAGGAATAATTCAGAGCCTTGATTTCATCACAGGTACCACCATGCCAATGCCTCACCCTGCCAAGACTGCTGTTGATGCTGGTGTGGGGGCAATTTGGTGGTGTAATAACACAAAACACTTGTTTTGAAATGTGACTCAACTTCCTGGATCCCCACTCAGCAGTTAAGTGTTTGTGACTTGTAATGTCGCTTTTGAGTTGGTCCAGAGAGATAGAGAGGTTCTATCATTCCGAAAGAGCTCAGACTTTGAATTCAAGATCTAGGTGCAAATAAGTGTCTGATGCCCTCTGTCACAAATTGCAGAGGGCAAAAAGGTTGTTACTGCTGTGAACACATTAATAAATCTGCAGTTTATATAATGTGTATTAACGTTGTGTGCAGCATATATGCTGGAGTTCGAAAAAATAATATGGGCCATAATCCAACACAGCTAAAACCAATGTGCCCAACTCCGTGTTGGATTATGGCCAAGGAAAGATGTGAATCTTGTTAAACCCTAATGGAACAGTTTCTTGGTTGAATGGAATAGAAGTTTTCTTAAAGCTTGTCAGGTAAAAAAGAGAAAGCTTAACCCTTTGAGCATGATTTCACCAAAATGAAGCGCTTGAAGCCATCTCTATTTTAACAGCAATTCTTAGCCATGCACTTCATTGATTTGGAAAGTTGCTTGTCTGCTTGCTATGCATTTGAACACCTCTTAAGATATCATAACCAAATTTTGCATGATGGTTTGTGAGATCAAAGAGCAGGTTTCCATCTGTGTTTGGACATGATTGGACCATCATTTTTAAATCAAGATGGCAGACTGCAATGATTTAAACCGTTAATTTCAAAACTGCCCTGATGTTTTGGTTTTTAAGAATTCCCTAGCAAGACCGGGTGAGAAGCTGCTAGCCATTTAAAATGTATGAAACCCCAAACAATCATTTTGATACAGCAAACTCTAGATGCAATGATAGTCCCCATTTGAGAAAGGCTATAGTCCTTCATAACTCAATGGAACAGAATCACCACCATTGCTCTGATTACTCCAGCTTAGACTGCAGGTAAAATAAAGTATGTCACGTTTAGAAGTACACTCCATATTTTGTACTTTCTCTAGTGTACCAGAATGTGGTGCGGTACCAACATAGGCATTGAATAAGTGGCTCACTCTCTCCACAGGTTGGACCCAAATAAGCAAAACATTCCGGTAGGCTGGCTCTGAACTTCTCGTTTTTCAATAACGCAAGAAGAGGCCTGCTGGATCAGACCAAAGGTCCATCTAGTCCATAATCCTGTTCTCACATTGGCCAACCAGATGCCTGTGAGAAGTCCAAAAACAGGATCTGAGTGGAACAGCACACTCCGCACTTGTGATTATCAGCGACTGGTAAATCACGGCACACTGCCTCTGACACTGGGAAAAAAGATACACATGGCTCTTTCTACCCTCGTTTCTAATGATCCACGGCATGGACTTCACCGTGTTCATTGTACCGTGGCAAAAGTTTGAAGTAGTGACTTGAATGTCTGAATGAACCATCAGCCCCATTCCCTCCAACACAATGCTGCTCAGCAGGAATTTTGCACGTCAAGGAATGCATATTCATGTCAGAATATGCCCTTAGAGAAGGTTACTTTGTGCTTTGCAGACTGTTGATCCTGTGACATTACATGGAAATGTATTCAACCACAACAATGTCCCATGTTAAATGCAAATTAAATTAGGCCTAACCACCTGGGACTAATCCCATTGAATTCAATGGGGCTCACTTCTGAGCAGACATGGTTAGGATTGCAGCCTTAATCCACTAGAATTGTACACCAAAAGTGGTAGTGTTTGTTTGTTTGTTTGTTTGAATGGACATTGTGGGCTGTCTCTAAAGCTGTGGTCAGAAATTCAGCTCTTTGGTAATGTGCTCTGCATAATTCAGACAGCTAAGCTTGGCAGAGTGCAGCTCTGGCTTCCATCATTTGCAGACCAGACTGCCAGGCAAGGCTGTTGCCACAGCCCAGAACTTGCTGTCTCTATCAGGAAAAAGCTCATGGTTGTTGGGCCCAAATATCTCAATTTGGCTCAAGTCTCAAAGTAGTCCAGATACTTATGAACTAGGATGAGGGCACCATTCTCTCTGCATAACCTAGTTTATTAGATGATTCAGATCACATCACTTAAAATAATCCCCCCAAAGCTCCCACCCAATTATAAAGTTGCAGCTGGAATTAAGAGTCAAAACCAGGTATTTAATTAGATCAAAGTCAGGACACTATTTAAATCAAAGGTGGAACTGTCATTGTTTCGGGGACCTAGTTACTGTGGCCTTTAGTGGTATTACATAAGACAATGGTTTACTGTTCACAAAGAGATTGCTCAGTTTTGTATGAGGGAGGGAGAGCTTGGCTTGCTACTGTGCTTTATAAAAGTTATAGTTACTTCTTCCTGCTTGTACAAATTATGACTGCCGAGTACTGAACAGGGTTCAAATTATGTTGAAACCTTTTGTGTCCACCCCACAACTGTAGCATGGGGAAAGGGGCAGGTTTCTTCCCCTTATTTCCGTCCCTGTTTCTTATGGTCTAGATTGTGCAGGTGGCCTCGCTTGGGCTCCTTTGGTACAAGAAGTGAAGTTGGAAGGTACCTGGAGCAAGGATCTCTCATTGCTGGCCTCAGTACTCTGCAGTTTGTTGCAGATTAGTAAAGGCCAGAAAACTTTTTCAAATTTATATGAGCACTTAATCGACTCATACTTAAAGCATCTCTGATCCCTGTTAAATGCTGTTTAATTGTTGTTTTCCAACTCTGACTGGGTAGCTTTCATGCACTTTTGTTCTTTTGCTGGCTTTATTGTTTGCAGTCTAATTACTATTGCAACATTATTTTATGTTATATTGTCTGGAATACTTTGGCAGATGAGGACACCAATTATGAAAATTAATTAATGAGGGTTGCAAGTATTAAGCCAGGTGGTGGCAGTTGTTCATTCCAGAATGATTAATTCTGCATAAAATGGGCACAAATTGATGCAAGTTTTTCTTTACTGAAGCTTATGCAGGTGAGTTCTCGTTGGATTGCATTACCTGGTGGACCTGGCAAGATCCCATTCCACTGGTTTATCCAATATCCCCCCCACACACACACCAGCCCTGGATGGCTTGCTTTGTGTTGCATCTTCATAGAGCCACTTTTTGGCAGCCAAAGACAGATGGGGAACAGGTAGGCTTGGAGAAGATGAAACACGGAGACAGTCTGAGTCATGGAGAGGAGGGAGCCTTTGTATATAAGTACCCAAAGAGGTATGTGAAAGGAACAGTGATACTTGTGGGAGGAGCACACATTATTATTATTAGAAAACAACAACAACTGGCCAAGGAATTTTGACTGCTGGTATTATTTTCCCTGAGCATGGATACAAACACACCAAGAAACCATGCTGGCGCAAAAGGGAAAGGGCATCTTTCTTGATCATGATCCTGACATGAAAGCAACAGGATTAGCTATCTCCATCTTTCTAGCCCCAAACTGCAACACTGTCATAAAGAAGGTGAAGTTTGTCTCACAAACGTCAGGAATTCTTCTTGCAAATGTCTATTGTCGCTCACCTTGACAATACTTAAAAACTCCCATGGGTAAGGATACATAATTGTGATATTTTTGTCACTTTTACATCCTTGAGAAAGCTGAGAGACAACTTTCGAAGCATATGGGTGCGTGTGAAGTTGCCCATATCATGACTTTTCTGATGGTTTTTTTTTTTATAAAGACCACTCCCAAATAATAAATCTCAGCCAGCTGCCTTTTAATGATTAGCTTTGGGGTGATCTAGCTGCTTATCGAGACTGTCTGTGCTTCTCCAAGGCTGCAAACCTCAGACGCTGCGGTCTAACTTGTAGACCTTAAGTGGCTTACTCTGGACTTAGCAAAGCGCCAACTCTCCTCTTCTGCATTTTGCAGAGCAAGACCCAATACAACTGTGCATGTAGGGCAAAATATCAGAAGGCAACACAGGGTACGGGTCCATTTTCCTAAAGTATGTCTTCCCTTAATTAACAATTAAATGGGCAGCTTAGGAGTTCACACATACACCTTTCTTTCTGCAACAGCAGGTCAAGAGACAGTAAACATGGGCCCTTGATGGCTGGCTTCAGTCCAGAAGGTTTAGCTAGAATCTGCAGTCAAGGCATTCAAACAGCATATGGGTATAAATTGATCTCATATCCTTTTCTAGATCTCTACAGGTCGAAATTAGAAGACGCCTGCTTCTTGGGAGAAAAGCAATGACAAACCTAGATAGCATCTTAAAAAGCAAAGACATCACTTTGCCGACAAAGGTCCGTATAGTTAAAGCTATGGTTTTCCCAGTAGTAATGTATGGGAGAGCTGGACCATAAAGAAGGCTGATCGCCGAAGAATTGATGCTTTTGAATTATGGTGCTGGAGGAGACTCTTGAGAGTCCCATGGACTGCAAGAAGATCAAACCTATCCATTCTCAAAGAAATCAGCCCTGAGTGCTCACTAGAAGGACAGATCCTGAAGTTGAGGCTCCAGTACTTTGGTCACCTCATGAGAATAGAAGACTCCCTAGAAAAGACCCTGATGTTGGGAAAAATGGAGGGCACAAGGAGAAGGGGACGACAGAGGATGAGATGGTTGGACAGTGTTCTTGAAGCTACTAACATGAGTTTGGCCAAACTGCGAGAGGCAGTGAAGGATAGGCGTGCCTGGCGTGCTCTGGTCCATGGGGTCGCGAGGAGTCGGGCACGACTGAACAACAACAACAACAGGTCGAAAAAGAAATGTCTCATGTGAAGTATCTGTAGAGCACCTGTCACAATG
The DNA here is from genome assembly GCF_009819535.1 of Lacerta agilis. Classification (NCBI taxonomy): domain Eukaryota; kingdom Metazoa; phylum Chordata; class Lepidosauria; order Squamata; family Lacertidae; genus Lacerta; species Lacerta agilis. The sequence goes on from NC_046316.1 coordinate 15,128,044, forward strand.
GATGTCTTGATCCGAAATGCAGAGCTTTCGGGCTGATTCTTGGGGAAATAGTAATTATTATAAGAAAACATGGGTAGATTAGTGAAGGCAAGAGGGAGCATTAGTAAGTCTGGAAGCAGGAATCAAAAATCTGTTTCCATATGGCTCTTCTCACCGAGTCTGCTCCTGAAGCATTATAATGAAACCATTTGAAAACTGCTACAAAAGGGTATTATAAAAAGCCACATGTTTTGCATTATTTATCATGCTAATTACTGCAATAATACACCCAAAGAAACAGCAGTAGGTTTGCAGAGCACATTTGTAATGCCTGTCAGCACATGGCTTAAGCAGGTGCACTGCACATCAGACCTTCAGACTGTGACGAGCACTAGAGGCAAAATAAACTAAAAGGGAAGTGAAAAGAAAAAACAGGCATCCATATAGGGCACAGGATAGTTGTAATGTGTCTGCAGTGTTCCCAATCACTCACTGTCCAAATAAACCTGGAGGAAGTTTGCTGAAGATAATTAGGGATTCAGAAATGCACCAGCCAGGGTGAATTGTGGCAAATGCAAATTGAGGCTCGGCGTTGGAAGCATGAGCCTTCTGCCGTTCTCAGACTCAAGGGAAGTGCAGGGAAGCTCTTCCCTATTGTGACACTAAGTTCCAAAGCTGCTCCAAGTCAGTGGCTTCTGAGCATCACCTAAAAGCAACTTACCGGCAACTGCCATGATGAGCCTCTTTCCTGGCTGGCCAAAGGGCAAGAGTTTGTCCTTCAGAGGCAGACTTCCAAATGCCTTCAAAGCTCAGTGAAGTCAATTGAGGAGCTTCACATGGCAGCCATGAATTCAGGCTGGTTACCAAGGGCAGTCAAAAATGTGTGGACAGCTGTAGATAATATAGGTCAGCCTCAGGGAGATTAGAACATTTGCCTGGAGTTTCATGCCTGCCTCAAGCTTTATTCCCATCAGGTGTGCACTGCTGAACAGCTGATGAGCCAAAGAAGCTCCTCGCAGCATCCTTAGCTCCCCTTTATGCCTTGCAATTGCTGACCTCTCCCTGCAGTTCATTATATGGCTTCAGTCATGGATTGCATGTCATACATGATTTGGGGAGTTTGGGGGGCGCACCTAAAAAGTAATGCAAATGTGTCAATACACATATTTGCAAACACATCTGTCTGTTGTAAGAGAGCTGTGATTTCCTGTTAAGCATATGCCTAGGAGGCAAATCTGAGGGTGTATGAAGCATGAAATGGCCTTAACAGACAAACCACATGTTCTGTGCAAACAGATGTAACAGAACATTGAAGGGAGAAAGGGATTTTGGAGGGAATTCATTTGGAATGGAGCATTGACAGAGCACAGAGATGTTTAACTTTAAAAAAAAAAAACAACCCCACACACAAACAATTACTGGCATTTAAAAAGATGACTTAAATATATATTTTATGTTTCGACAATTAAGGAATATACACATTTTCATTAAATTAAATAAATAACTCTCCCCCGTCTGCTACTTCTCCACTCCAAAAATGACCAGAACCATCCTGCCAGGCCCTCTGTGGCACACTAAATGTTTGTTTACTCCTATGTGGGGAAGAAGCATCCAGAAGAGCATTGGGATCATAGAAGCAGTGAATAATTTAAAAGTTAAGCATTCCCTCCCTTGTCCTACTTCTCTGCTTCAAACTTATCCCTCTCAAGATGGCATTCCTTGCCTTTTTTTTAAAGGCATTGGATCTCAGTTGCATGTGTCTGTGAGTATTGTGCACACAATGAATCCTAAGAGTTGACCTAAAATCAGCTTATAACCACCTGGTTCTACTGTAACTATGATTGATTTTCAAGATATACAATTTTATGGTTATACCAGGCCTATGCATTCACTTAAACCTTGTCTGTGTTGCAACATAGCTATTTGCAGTGCTATTTTTCTAGAAAAAGAGGTGCTGGAACTCACCGTGAAAACACCTCCCTCGTTCTCTTAGAATTGCAACGGCACCTACCCGAGAGATGCCGGAACTGAGCTCCTGAGAGTTCTCCCTGAAAAAACAGCCCTGGCTAATTTGTCTATCCAAAGTGAAGGTATCAAAATGTAGCTAGCCTACTAAACTACTTTTGAAGGAATTAAAATGATAGCAGGTCTGTTGTGAGGCAATTTAGATTTGTCTGAAAAACAAGCAAATTATCCTGCTGTCACTGCAAATTACTCACCGCACAGCAAATTTATCAGTGAGTTTAAAAATGAAAGTAAAGATCTAGAGCCTTTAAGTAACAAAGAGATTTATTACTGAGAGACAGTGATATCATATACACACCCTAAGATTGTCTGGTATGCATGGTTGAGGGGTGGGATTCTGACTGGCTGAGTTTCCAGGTTTTCACATCAGATGAAACCGTTTTGCATAATAGGAATTATTACTAAAAGGATAGCAAATCATCTCTATGGATGACCCAATTCAAAGTCTTTGTGATGACTGGGACCCAGATACTTACCCGAATAACCTCTATCTCTCTATAGACTTGTCTGGGTCCTAAAATCCACAAGGAAGGCCCACTTGCTTTCTTGCCATTTGGTGTGGCACACACTGCAGTGCATTATTAGATAGGATCTTTTCTGTAGTGGCTCCCCAGCTATGAACTTCACCCCTCTGATGGGATGAGTAGCTACCACATGACGAAGCTCCTGTTCTCTCAGGCTTTTGGAGAGACTTAAAAGCCGTTCTGCTTTTAACTGTGACTAAAATCTGAAATATGTTTGATCTGCTTCATCTGTAATGGTTTCATATCAGATTACAGGTTTTTCTTTAGAATTACATGGTTTCAATAATTTGTGTAATGCTTTTATAGATGTTATGTTGGAAAACCACCCTTGATTATTTTTTCAAGGTGTGACCTATAAACATGGTTAATAAAATAAAATAAATATCTACACTTATGGACTTAAACAGAACAGGTAATTTGATTTCTTGGGTTCTTAAATATTTAATCCGTAAACCGGGTAAACGTTTTAAAAAAAATATTACATCAGGGCATTATACTTTAGAAAAACAAAACAAAAGACATTTGGTTTTTTTGTGTTGCAGGAAAAGATTCCATCCAAAACAGTTTGCAAACATGAAGAAGGAAGTCAGCAGCAAAAGATGGAAACCATATAAGGACCTAGAGAGAAGAAACTGACTAAGCTCTGCATCACAACTGTCCCTCGCTTTTTGAGATGGAAATGTTGAAAAGACAAACACTAAGGCAGCACAAAGTGTCCTGTATCAAAACTGAAATCAGAACTCGAGAATCCTCCCCTGAAACAGCTTGTACACAGGCCAACTCAATTAAATACCAAATAAAATTAAGTGCCAATTTTCTGGAGGCAGACTACAATGATGATGGCTCCAAGGTTTCATTCACTGCTCACAGCAAACAGGACTAGATAAGCCATTATGCTAAATAATAGGACCACAATGTAACAGGGGCCACAGCTAAGGGATATATATATATATATATATATATATATATATATATATATCTCCCCTCATTTAGAAATTGTGTCCATTTGCTTTCTGGCCACGTGCCCAGAAAATCTATCATATTAGTGAAGACTAGCCAGTACTTTGGCCACCTCATGAGAAGTGAAGACTCACTAGAAAAGACCCTAGTTGGACAGTGTTCTCGAAGCGACTGGCATGAGTCTGGCCAAACTGTGGGAGGCAGTGGAGGATAGGGGTGCCTGGCGTGCTCTGGTCCATGGGGTCACGAAGAGTCGGACACAACTGAACGAATGAACAACAACAAAGCCAAGGTGAGGAGCAAAGGCCTGTTTGGAGTGCCGAAAGAAGGACTGGGTTGTAGGGCTGCCCCATTGTTATTGACCTTGGTCCTGTGCTTTTAACAATGAACTAATGTACCGGTACAGTACATAACGTTTGTGGATGAAGCTTTTTACCAAACCTAAATGTCCATGGAAGGGAAAAGCATCACCTGTGAGATTTGTGCATGTCATGTTGCTGCTTAAGGCACAGGCGTAATAATAGTAATAATAATGGTGACAACCCAGTGGAATAGATGGGAGTTCAGCTGCAACGCTCTGTGCCTGCACCAAAGTATAATGCAGGGGTCAGCAAACTTTTTCAGCAGGGGGCCGGACTATTTTTTTTTGGGGGGGGGAGATGAACGAATTCCTATGCCCCACGAATAACCCAGAGATGCATTTTAAATAAAAGCACACATTCTACTCATGTAAAAACACGCTTTTTCCCAGACCGTCCACGGGCCAGATTTAGAAGGCGACTGGGCCGGATCCGGCCCCTGGGTCTTAGTTTGCTTACCCATGGTATAATGCATATATATTGTATGTCAAAGTCAGCCTGGCAGAATAAAACAAACAGGTTATGCATCAGATACCAATGGGACAATCGGAGGATTGCCCCACAACACCTTAAATGCAAAACTGGCAACAAGGACACTACTTTCAAGGCTGCATTTTCCAAATTAAGTTGCACTTCGGGCTCACTTGTGTGATCTGTAATCTTAAATGTGGGCAGGTTTCTCACTCAGAATCATCACAGATGCTGCTGGGTGGGTTTTATTATTATTATTAATTTTAGCCAGAATAATTGTCAGTTACTCCCATGGGCGTAGGCGGGGGGGGGGGCAGGGGCGGCTGCACCCCCATCAAGTAAGTAAGTAAATAAATAAACAAACAAACTTAACTGACCAATTGCATCACAGATAGCTCAGTTCTGCCCTCCCCAACATAAACCCTGGCTACTCCCATGGTTACTCCATGCAAAATTTTCCACTGTGCTCTACAGAAATCAATGGCTTCTGCTGGAGTCCAAGCAAAATGATTTCCCAGGTGAAATAAAATTTAGAGAGAGTCCTCTGTGTGGCTACTGACTTTGATCTGCTGATTTTAAAATTGACTGCCTAGGGGGCTTTCTCAAACAGCAGCCACTGGCTCAGTGCCACATGGCAAACTGTTTCTCAAAGTGTAGGGACTGCCGGGCATGTCCGGTCCCTTAGAGAAATGCCTGGAGAAGTTTGCTTAAGCCCAGGCAGCAATTAAAGATTTGGCTGGTTTATCGCACTGATTAATCGGTTAACTCTTGCAGGCGGCACTTGGTAGGAAGATTTTTCATTGCTTAACACAACCATTACTGCAGCTGTGCAGTGCTTAATATAGATTGTAAATAACGGTGCCATAATGCTATATCAGACAGGCTCTCCATATGCCCCAAAACTTGGAAATGCTCTGCTAGGAACATGGTGTACGTATTTGTAAAAGACCTAATTAAACCATGTGTATACTCTTAGGTATGCATTTAGGCATTTGTCTCGTTCATCCTTCATAAAGATGACTACAATGAAAAGGTGCCATTTGCATAGAATACCCAAATGTTGTTGCCGCAAAAGATTAATGATGGGATTTTAGACTTTTTGATTGATCTGCCTTTTCTTCTTCTTCGTCTAAAGCTCATGCAAGTTTTGAATGCAGACAGTTTTTACTTCCGCTTGATCAAAATAAAATAAAAAATGAAATTGAAGCGCAGGTTCCCCTGGGCCTGAAATGACAACCCACATGATATTCCCCAATCGTCCCAACTGGCTAATTTTTGCACTAAAATCTGATGCCTGAATAGTTAGTTTTAAAAGTAGAATGCACACCAGTGGTTCTTGCACCTCCACTTAAGCTGAAAATCACTGTCAGGATCTGGCTGGGACCCAAGTGGCAATGACCGAATCCATACCTAGATCCTTGAGGTCAGTTCCTGGGTCTGGACCTGGACAGTGCCGGGAGAAGAAGAAGAAGAAGAGTAGTTTGGATTTGATATCCCGCTTTATCACTACCCGAAGGAGTCTCAAAGCGGCTAACATTCTCCTTTCCCTTCCTCCCCCACAAGAAACACTCTGTGAGGTGAGTGGGGCTGAGAGACTTCAGAGAAGTGTGACTAGCCGAAGGTCACCCAGCAGCTGCATGTAGAGGAGCGGAGACGCGAACCCGGTTCCCCAGATTACGAGACTACTGCTCTTAACCACCACACCACACTGGAGCTTGAAATGAAACAGGCAAAATGGAAAGACCTCTTTTCCAGGCAAGGGCTGACTCCTGGTAGTAGACTCAAGGAATCACAGAATTGTAGATTTGGAAGGGTGATCTAGTCCAACACTCTGCTATGCAGGAATCTCAAACTAAAGCGTTCTTGACAGATGACTATTCAACCTCTGCTTAAAAACCTCCAAGGAAGGAGAGTCCACCTCCACTGTCGAACAGCTCTAAGTGGTCAGATAACTAACCTAAATCCATAGATCTACTCTGAACCCATGTCAGTTAAGTAATAGCAGGCCTGGTCAATCTAGAAAATTCATGCTGTCTGCCAGTCATCAAGATTGATACTGCACCAGGTGGAACATTCCTGGCTAGCATTATTCAGGCCTGCTTATTCTTTGTGGGCTGCCACATTGTCTAAACTTATGGCTGTCACACGAGAGGCCGACCACATGAAATGTCCTTCCTCTGGCATTGTTCCTGCCCTGGAACTTGATTCTCTCTCCATTATTCCATTTATCATCTTTCCTCTCTTTGAAGTTTCCACCGCATCAATTTACGTCGCTGTAGAGGCAAGTTGCCTTTTAGGTCAAGTTTAAAAATCAAATAAAAATAAAAATTGCACTGTAAAATAGCCTGCCTCTTCAGCATGTAGTGAAACTCAGAAGAAAACACTTTCCAGCGCTTTCAACCTCCCCACCACCACCACTGCTCCATCTGAAAGGGTTTCAGGGGCAATTAGTGATGGTGGGGCTGGAATTTAAAAATCGCCTATCTCCATTTTAATCCATATACACATATAGATTTGAGACTTCGGCAGAATCGTCCTGGGATTAAAATAAGAGGCAGATGTGTTTTGGGGAAAGACAGGCAAGTTAAAGGTCTTATGACTTATCCCAACTAATGGATCGGCCTGCCAATGTCAAGCTATTTGAACTCTTGAACGTTAAATTCCACTATTCAGCCAGGACTGGTAAGGAGTACACTCAGCTGAAACAGTTGCTTTGCCTCTAAATTTGGTCCTGAACCTGACATGGCTTCAGAATGCCTCCCTTTCTTTTCTGTCTTTTGGAAATCTCCTGGTTTTCTCAAACATCAAACTCAACTCAACTTAGGTATTACTCATAACTGGTGGAATTCGGAATCCCAGATAAGAAGACCAATGGCAATAAATGTATTTTATTATATCAAGTTAACTAGCTTAGATTTATGCCTGCCACTTAGCTGCTAAAAATAAAACCCAAAAAATCCCCTTCTTTTGTAACTATATTGTCTAACCAATCAATTATACCCTCCTGGACTTAGTGGTAACGATTCAGATGCTGCATCCTCACAATAACTCTCTGCTTGTTTTACTTATCAAACCATTCCAGCCAACAAATCTCTGAACATTAACAACATGAAGACAAACAGAGGATACAGTCTCTATTTCCAGGGTTTTTCAAGCTCTACAATGGCCCCTGAAGGGCTGCCCCATTAATAATCATTCATATATGTACTTCAGCTTCTCGAAAAAGCTGCCAGGATTACCGGTAGTTAGAAGCTACCAATGGACACCGTTGCCCCCTGCCATACAAAGGCACCTTTTCTCACAAAAAACCCCCAATCCCTTTGGAATAAAACAACTGAGGAGAAGAAGAAGAAGAAGAAGAAGAAGAAGAAGAAGAAGAAGAAGAAGAAGAAGAAGAGTTTGGATTTGATATCCCACTTTATCACTACCCGAAGGAGTCTCAAAGCGGCTAACATTCTCCTTTCTCTTCCTCCCCCACAACAAACACTCTGTGAGGTGAGTGGGGCTGAGAGACTTCAGAGAAGTGTGACTAGCCCAAGGTCACCCAGCAGCTGCATGTGGAGGAGCGGAAACACGAACCCGGTTCCCCAGATTACGAGTCTACCGCTCTTAACCACTACACCACACTGGCTCTCTGTAAGAGAGGTACAGAAAATGCATTACTTTGTCTCTACTCCATGCATCAAAGTGCCACTTATATCAAAGGCACACACATACACCTAGGAACATATATTGACTGAGGAAGTATCTTGCTTTTTAATTGTATGCACAAATATTAGCCAGTGGTGATCTGCATCTCTTAAAGAAGTTCCGTATCTGGCTAATTCTGTTTTGCCACCAAAGAACAAGGGAAGACGGTAGCTTTATTTTATATTAGGTAACCCTCAGCCCTTTCCCCTAAAATGTGGTAATCATAGCACTGTCCCATCTTACAGGATTGTTTTAAGGATGGAGTATTGTATCTCTTATGGAACGGCCTGCCAGGGGAGATCTGCATGCCTAAATCTTAGTTTGACTTCTAAGGGGCAGCTGAAGTTTATCTGTTTCTGCAGGTCTTTGGTTCTTGCTATGTATATTTTTGATCCGCTGACACTATTTATTTTGCATGGTTCTGTTAAACGTGATTATTATTTTAATAAGTTCTGTGTTGCATAATGTTGTTGGTTGGAATTTGTTAACCACTTCCGGGGGGGGGGGTAGTATTTTTCTATAGAAAAGTGAGGCACAAATATATTCAAGCTAACTAACAATTTTGAGAATAGAAAACCAGGTATTATTCTTGTTTTGTAATCCAGCTATTCCTTACAAAAATGTTGAAAAAGTATTTAGCAGGCAGAAAGCATGCAATGCAGAGTTCAGCAGATTACGGTAAACAAATGGAAAGGAGTACAGTAGATTTTCAGCTGGGTCGTAAAAGGGATTTTAGCAGGTTTTATGTAGCTTGAGTTTCTCCACCTCTGCTTCAACATGCTCAACTCTGCGCCCCACTATTTACAGAACTATGAAAATGTATGGGAGTCTTGTTTTCCTTCTGCCTTATGAACAGCTAGATATGACCAGAGAGATGCATAAACAAGGCTGACCACACTGCGCGGGGGGGGGGCACATACCTTTAACCCTTTTCTCTCAACCCCAATTACCCAATTTAAATCACCCAAAGCTTCTGACTTGTGCAACAATTACATCTTATTTAACTTAATCTCTAGAACAAATACCTTAAGAGTATATCAAGTCTGTTCTCGCTGTGGTGGATTTGATCTAGTATGAATCATAATGGCATCCTGGATCCGGTAAAATGAGGGCATTTGGCTTGTTCCCCTGTGAGGAAAAGTTGCAGCATGGAGGTGACATGACAGAAAGTTTATAAAATTTAAGCATGGATCAAAGAAAGTGAATAGGTAAAAGTCCTTTCCTCCTCCTTCCTCCACTTAATATTCATAAGGATCCTGTGAGGTTGCATAAGCCTTGAAATTCAGAATGCCCCCCAAGGACACCCAGTGAGCACTAAGCTTCATGGCTGAGTGGGTTTCAAACCTGGGCCTCTCCAATCCTTGCCCAACACTCTTAACCACTACCCTAAACCAGTTCACAACATGCTTTCCCAAGTAGTTCAGATGCTATGTGGTCCAGTGATGGCACTGCAGCACTGGCCTTTCATCTTAGGAGTCTTGGGCATGGAGCATTAAGCATCCTTAGAGTCGCAAGACCTAGACAAGCTGCCATCTCTCAGGCCTTATCCACATTTCTGCTTGTTCCGTGACTAAAAAGCACAAGTCCAAGCGGTTTCCCCCAGCAATCTGTGGAAAACCTGAATTGCTGTTTGCTCCGATTGAGCGCTAAAGAGTGGCTGCCCCTGCGGGAAAGCAGTTGGGGGAAGAGGAAGTGTGGATAAGGTCCTCCGTTTCAGCTCCCCAAATATCAAAACGAAACTTAACATGACCTAACTCACAGGGATGGTGTGAGGATAAAGGAGGTGAGCATCTAAAATGCTTCTTGCATTAGCAATCCACATTAAATAAGGAAAGCAAATTGTAAAGCTAGGCCCGCATGACCCCCCCTCCCCCACAAAAAAAATCAATAAATGGTGGGAAGTGTTTGTGCAGGCCCACACTATGTCCAGTTATTTGAACCAAATGATGAATTACTGTAAACAGAATGATGTAGTAAAATGGAATCCTATGAGACACATTTATTTTCATGCTCTTATAAGAACTTGCTTCTCAGGAACTATGGCTGATCACATGTGAAATCTGCTGAATCCATTTATGCACACAAAGCTGGAAGTCCACAAAGCAATTCACCTTGATAGAAACAAGGCTATACCTTAAATGGCAATTCCTGCAAGTACGTGGCGGGGTGGGGGCACTGAATTCTAAGGGTTTGGTCCCATCCTGCTTCACTAGCTGCCTCTCATCTTTACTTGGCAATATTAAGAAGGCAGCAATCGAATCTGCAGGTAAAAGAAAAATACCTCGGGATTATACAAGAGTCTCTGGAGAGCGGTAGGCTAAGCCAAGATACCTATAAAGACAAAGGCCTTTCGATGGCTTCACAGCCATCCATCACAATTCTTTTCATATAGAGTTCAATTTACTCTAGACAAAGATTTGCTGATGTACTTGAAGGGAAAATGTAACAGCCTGTGAAATCTATAGCCATCACACACAAACACATATTTTATACATAATGTAATTTTATTTAGATGGATAACTATGGAAAGGCATTTGTGCCTCACTATTGACTGCCTCACTCACTCGTGGGGAAGTCACGATTGATAGGACACATCAGCAAAATTCCAGAAAGCAGAATAGGCTGTCCAAGGCTCAGAGCTCCTTGTTCGTCTAAGTGAGTCATACTCAGAGTAGGCACATTAAAATTAACAGACATAGCTAATTTGGGTCCCTTACTGTCAATGGGTTTACTCTGAGTTCGGACATGGGAATTATTATTATCCCGCTAGATTTCCAGAAGCGGCTTTTACGTCCTGTGAAAGATCACATCAGATGCAAAAATGATCAGGTAAGGAAACACAGAGAAAACGGAATAAAGGGCTGTCTGAATGCAACCCTAGTTAGAGACAACAGTTGGTATGTCTGAAAAGAGGTGCATTTGTGGTGTAGAGCCAGTGTGGTGTAGTGGTTAAGAGCGGTAGACTCGTTATCTGGGGAACCGGGTTCGTGTCTCCACTCCTCCTCATGCAGCTGCTGGGTGACCTTGGGCTAGTCACACTTCTCTGAAGTCTCTCAGCCCCACTCACCTCACAGAGTGTTTGTTGTGGGGGAGGAAGGGAAAGGAGAATGTTAGCCGCTTTGAGACTCCTTCGGGTAGTGAAAAGCGGGATATCAAATCCAAACTCTTCTTCATCTAACAGTCCAACTTCAGGTCATGGAGTTTCCCTCACAGTCTAGTCACTGGACACATGGGACAGACTGTCAGGCAGGAGGAATTATGTTCCTCCTTCACATGTTTGCATCCGTCTTGATGGGGGTTCCCAGTAGCCAGGGAAGGAGATTAATCTGCTATTTGTCCCAGTAGCAAAGGTATCACAGCAGCTTTCCCAAACAGCTCCAGAGAGTGATTTCAAGCAAGAAAAGGACCAGCGAGAGAAGGGTTAAACCTCCCCTTGCCCTTCTGTCATTGCTACTTAAGCTGCCTCAGGCAGCAAGCAAACAAAAAAGAACATGGAAGTCTCCTTAAATATAGTTTGAGCCTAACAGACCAAGCAAACTATGAGAAGATAAACAATATGTTAATAGTCACTCAGCCATGGCCAAACACAAAAGGAAGACAGGGAACAATGTCCTCCTCTGCCTTGGAGAACTGGTTTAGTTAGTAAGGAAGATACTGAAATAAAAGGTTTTTAATTCAGTGCGTCACTGACATCAAGTGCTTTGACCTCTAGAGAAGACTTGTGGTCCACTCAATGAGATACATTACATCCCTCAACCATGTATGGCAATATTTCTAGGCAGCCAGCAATGATAATAAGCCTACTGAGCCCTTGGGTGGGTTGTGTTTAGTTTGATGGGCCAGAAGTTGCTCCAGAAGGCAAATCCACGGACGATCTGAGCTCTTGTTTTGAGGAGAGGGGGCATTTAGAACTTACCAGCTGCCATGAAATTTAAAATGTTTTGTATTTAAACTCCTTGAACATGCAGTTCAAGAGTCGACGACCATCAAGATGTTTCTGAACCACAACCCCCATCACCACGTCTGGCAAGTGGCCGTGCTGTCTGGGGATGTTGGGAGTTGCAGTAAGGGGCTTGTATTCTCCATCTCTACTGTAGATGATGCAACCACGCTTGGGGTTACAAGGCGGGGATGCCCAAGAGAGCTTCTCAGAACACCTCCTTTACCCAACTGCAACACAACGTCCCTGCAGTGCTGCCAGTGGGTCTTACTCACCAGTAGCTGCAGCCACCAGCCTCCCACTTACTCCCACAACCCAGATGGGAGGGAACATGGAATGCACTAAAACAGGGGTGGCCAACTCCCAAGAGACTGCGATCTACTCACAGAGTTAAAAACTGGCAGTGATCAACTTCTTTTGGGGGGGGGGGGGTTCAGGCAGGTCAAATTTGTTGAGCTTTTTTTTTTTTAGGAAGGAGGAAGGTCCATTTTGGGAGGGTTCAGGTCACAGTTGTTGAGTTTTTTCAGGGAGGAGGTAAAATGTTGAGCTTTTTTTTAGGGGAGCCACAGCTGTTCAGCTTCTTTGGAGGGAGCCAATGATCTACCGCAGACGTCAAGTGATCTACCTGTTGGAAATGCCTGCACTAAAACAATTATTTTTTAAAAGGCTCCGAGCCAGTGCCAGGAGCTGGGGTATTGTTTAGGGGCTTTTGTTGCAGGTTTTTTTTTTGCTGTTAATGAAATTGATTTTTTGTATCTTTATTTTTAGATCTTATGATTTATGTGTAAATCATTCCTTTTTCTTGTCTACTTTTTGATGCGTTTTATTTATTTATTGTTTATGACTACTTTTGTAATTAGGTAAAGCTGCCTTGGGCACAGTTCTAACTATGGAAAAGCGGCATACAAATAAAATGATGATGATGATGATGCCCCAGCGCTCCTCAGTTCAACCTGCACATTTGTGCTTTAATCAGAGTGGAATGGACTCCATCAGAAGGTGGTGGACAACTCCTTCCTTGGAGGTTTTTAAGCAGAGGTTGGATGGCCATCTGTCAAGGATGCTTTAGTTGAGATTCCTGCATTGCGGGGGGTTTGGACTAGATGACTCTCTGGGTCCCCCTTCTAACTCTACTATGATTCTATGATTGCTCTGTTTGACTAACAATGTCTGCCTCTAACATTTCACAGATGAAAATACTTCCATTCCCATTCATATCATTCTATGTGTCATAGGGCAAGATACAGAACAGTAAACTGACAATGGTTCTAGGCAGGCCCTTATTGTGGGACCGATGAGCCTCATAAGCATTTATTATTATTATTATTATTATTATTATTATTATTATTATTATTATTATTATTATGCAACATCTACAAGCCCAACATTGGCATCAAAATGCTAGTATGTATTTCCCCCTCTCCCATTTAATCTAGATTTACCCTTTCCTGGGAAAATCTGATAAACAAACCAACAGTTGCCAACTATCTGCTTGCGGCATCTCAGTAACCCATCTGGAAATTAGGCCACCACCTGAAAGCACCCAAAACGCCTCTGAGTATATTAAAAGTATTTTTTCCTCACTGACTACAGCCTGCCTCCTCCTCACAGAATAAAGAAGCTGTGTACATACAAACGCAGAACAACTTTCACCTGCTACAGAATCAGCCTCCCCTGCCCTACACACACATTTAGTGATTTGCACTTCATTTCCAGACACAGAGGATGGAGCCACTGAAGGAGATGTGGAGAGGAAACAAAAAGAAAGAAAGAAAGAAAGAAAGAGGGTTTTGCAAAACAAGACTGGACTGAAAAGGCATGCATTTAAATTCCAAACCTCCTTGAGCATGGATGGCGCCTTGGGGCTAGTGCATGGATTGTACAACTCCCTCAAAAACATCGATTTTCTTCTACTCAGCTGTCTACTTTGCTGAAAATGCATCTTTTGAGGACATACATACATATATATATATATATATATACACATACACATCAGCTCTATCTCAAAGTGTGTCACAGTAATGCTTCCTAGGTTTGAGAGAGAGAATGAGAACCTCGGAGCACAGTTTAGACAAAACAAAGGCATCCGAGCTTTGCCCAGTTGTCCTATTTAGCCTGTAAATTGACCATCAGTGCTATGGTGCAAATTGTTTGTTTGTTTGTTTCATAATATTTATATACCGCTTGATCGCAAAAAACCCCTCAAATATAAAACAGTTAAATTCACAACCATAGTTTAAAACATAAAAAGTTAAAATACTAAAGCAGGTTAAAAATTACCTCAGCTTTCTAAGCATCTGGGTTCAGCTTGTCTTAACAGTAATAGTAGGCACCAAAAAGAGTACAGTGAAGGCACCTGCTTGATCTCAAGAGGCAGGGAGTTCCAAAGTGGAGACACCGTCATACTAAATGTTGGGAGTTTATACATACACGTAACGGGTATTATGTAGCCGTGCCAATTCCACTGATTGAAGTGGTCCAATGGACAAATGTGGGCCAAGGTGATTTTGTAGGTAAAGCGGTCCCAAGTCGTTAAGGGATTTATATATGAATAGTAACATCTTGAAGCTGGCCCGGTGGCAAATTGGCAACCAGTGCAGGTCTCTGAGCGCAGGTGTTAAATGCTGACAAGGCCTCACTCCTGCCAGCAATCGTGCTGCTGCATTCTGCACTAACTACAGCTTCCCGAGGGCACAAGGGAAGTCCCACACATAGCGTGTTGCAGCAATCCAGTCTCGAAATAACCAGCACATGAAGTACTCCTGGCAAGGCTTTGCTTTATGCACCAAAGGCAGGCACAGAGGAGCTTGGCAAGAAAATGTGAGGAAGATGCTCGCCCTTAGTTTGAACAACTACCATTTGCCACCTTAGAAAGCAGACGTTTTGGAAACCTCCCGGGTTGTAAAGCTTCAGTATTTATTTCAAATCACCCAGGTTTGAAGTTTATAATATCATTTGTGAACCTGCGTAATTTACATTTTCCAGATTTTGCAGTGCAGTTCTCCTGTCACGTGACATGTACAAAACTGCATATAATAGGGTAGAGGAAAACAGTTTGCAAAAATGTATATATTAGGCAAAACTGCAAAGAAAAATGTGTAATAAGAATAAGAAGTTTAATATCTATGTGCCACCCATCCAACTGGGTTGCCCCAGCCACTCTGGGAGGCTGGGTGTATACTAAGATAAATTCACACTAAAATGCAGGTAAATTTTCTCAATGACTTTTAAAAAGAATGCAAATGAATATAGAGAATTTAATTTTAAGAATTTAATTTTAAGAATGAAAAACAGAGAAACTAAGAGAAAAACTGGCAGATTTGCCCATCCCTCGATCTAATTGCCTAATTTCCCATCCCATATTCCAGGATTTCAGAGATTCTTTTAGCAACTTACAATTCTATGTTGCTATAGGATGGTTACACAAATGATCCTGGTAACAAGGTGAGCTGACTTTTTTTTCTTCCACACACTAATTAAACCAGTAAAAAATGATTTAGATGGAGAAATATTATTCTTATTAACTTTCCAGAGGAACAACTTTTCCCTGGGATGACAGGGCTGAACAAAGAACTTCTTTCACCTGCATGGGAAAGCCATGGGTGGCAATCACATTTATTTATGGCTATCATAAGGCTAGTTAATTCCAGGATATTTATGTATATAGGTATGCAAGCACTGAGAAGATGTTTCTATGAACCTAACCACTTTCAGGTATATTAAAAGGAAATGCAGTAGAATAGCTCAGGGCACAAACTTTCCTGTTCTTCCCTTTTAAGCAGCCCTTTTCATGGATTAAGTACAATGGTGAAAAGAGACAGCAAGAACTCAGAAGGGTACATTTTGGTCTCTTTCAGACAGAATGACTGCGAGCATCCGTTCCTGTCCCTCGGTCGGGGAGCTAGTTCAATGACACTGTCAGTCAGAACCCAGGAGAAAGATCTGAGGTCTTGAAATCTGAACTGGATGTTGAGAAAAGGTCAAGGGCAATTTACACCTACCAATGCAGCTTCTTATATACCCTAAGGGAATAACTTTGCTGGAGAAGAGGGCAATCTGACAACTCTCACACTGCAGCTGTCATCACATAGATTCTAAGGGCTCCTTCACACATTACTGGAGCTACTTGGATGGGTCTAGGCAGGCAGAGGTGGATCTTGGGCAGTGAAATGCTGAGGAGAGGGATGCCACCCCTGAATGCTGCCTGTTAAAAAGCAAAACACCTCCCTGCAAACAGAAAGCCAGCTAATCAAAAACAAGTATTCAAGCCCCAAACTTTGTGCTTGTTTTCTACTTGCAATGAGTTTTTAACAAAGTTTTTAACTTTTTTTTTTTAAGTGATTTCACCACCACCACCAAACCTGCTGTCTAAAGTAGAGTTCATTTTGCCACTTCATCCTGCTGCATGCGTAAACCAGACCTGCAGCATCAAATGATGAACGGCCTGTGTAACTGAAAGCTATCACAGAACGTACACTACAGAACTTGCACACCACCTACAATCTCACATTGCTCCAAACACAAGCCTCTCAAGGGGATCAATTCACACATTTAGATGTGAGCTGAGTGATCAGTATTTAAGTCACGAGATACTAGGTCATCTAGATGCATGCGTGAACCAGCTGAGAAAAGTAATACAGTACTGGGAATAAAATACTGGGCCTCTAGAGCACAGCTCTAGTGATGGGTGATCTCAAGGCAGAGAAAGAAATCAGGGAAACAACCAGAAGCAGAAATACAGTGATAATGGGTGACTTCAATTATCCTAGTTACAGGTAGGTAGCCGTGTTGGTCTGCCATAGTCGAAACAAAATTTAAAAATCCCTTCCAGTAGCACCTTAGAGATCAACTAAGTTTGTTATTGGTATGAGCTTTCGAGTGAAGGCATCTGAAGAAGTGTGCATGCACACGAAAGCTCATACCAATAACAAACTTAGTTGGTCTCTAAGGTGCTACTGAAAGGAATTTTTCAATTATTCTCACATCAATCGGGTTAATGTACATTCAGGTAATAACAAAGGGACAACATTTCTACATATGATAAATAACTGTGTCATATAATAGCCATGGAATCGACAAGACGGGAGAAAACTCTTGATTTAATACTGAGCAGTGCCAGGATCTGGTTACAGGTGCAACTGTTACCGAAAGGCTTAGGAAGTGTGACCATATACAGGAATGAAAAATGACCTGAAAGCCAGGAATTGGATGCTGCAGCTGATAATGTTGTTGATGATAATAAAAAAATGTGCTGATTAGTAAATTGGAAGTTGAAAGGAGATTCAGGAAGGCCGCAGTCCCTCCAAAATGTTCCAAGGTTATTCAAAACCAGGGCTTGCTCACCCACTCATAGAAATCTTTAATTGTATGAGTTTTTGATTAATTAATTGACTGCATCTGCACAAACTATTTTAATGGGGAAAAAATGATTCTCCTAAAAGGCACACCTTCTAGAAGGTGCATGCATATGTTATCGGAAACAGAATCATAAGAATTGGAGAATTGGAAGGGACACCAAGAGTCATCTAGTCCAACCCCCTGCGATGCAGGAATCAAAATAGAGGTGTCAGAATTGGGAAAATACTTCCCCTTCTTTCACACCCGTGGGAGAGAAAGACACTTTTAAGGTATGTATTGCACATGAGAAAACAGAATGTTATTAATATCAATTGCCTCCCCCCCCCCAAAAAAAAATCTGCTACCAGTTTACTTGGGGATTATCATTTTAGTCTATCAAAGTGTTTTTTAAATAGATGGATCTGCTTAATGAATTGATTTAATATTGGAGTTCTATTCAAAACCAGTAATAAAGGCTCAGATAGAAATGCATACAATCGGGGGGGGGGGGGGTCCCTTTAAGAGGTTGCCAACATGGTTTAAATAGCAAATTAAAAAAACAACAACAACCCAAAACTTTCTTTCAAAAGTGGAAGCTGTTCCAAAATGAAGAAAACAAACAAACAAGCTTTAGCAAAGTAAACACATCAGTGATAAGGCAAGGAATGTGAAGAGAGAAATTCCTAAAGGCATAAGAACAACCCAATATCAAATCTTTAAATGCACCAGAGAAAAACAAACCACCCTGGAGGGCTGTACAACTTTTAGATAACTGAATAACAAACATTGCAGAGAGGATAAATGAATTCTTTACATTGGCCCTAACTGGGGAAGATGTTGGAGACATAATCCCAAC
The DNA here is from genome assembly GCF_009819535.1 of Lacerta agilis. Lineage (NCBI taxonomy): Eukaryota > Metazoa > Chordata > Lepidosauria > Squamata > Lacertidae > Lacerta > Lacerta agilis. The sequence goes on from NC_046316.1 coordinate 15,146,185, forward strand.
GGAACATTGTTTTTAGAATAGGTATCAGAGGAGCTATGTCAAATAGAGAGGGAAGATGGTGTTATAGAAAAAAAGATGATGTTGTGATTGACAAATTACAAATCAATGAGTTGGCAGGGCCAAATGGCTTTCACTCAATTGGTCTTAAAGGTAAAGGTAAAGGGACCCCTGACCATTTGGTCCAGTCGCGGACGACTCTGGGGTTGTGGCGCTTATCTCGCTTTACTGGCAGAGGGAGCGGGCGTACAGCTTCCGGGTCATGTGGCCAGCATGACTAAGCAGCTCCTGGCGAACCAGAGCAACACACGGAAACACCGTTTACCTTCCTGATGGAGCAGTACCTATTTATCTACTTGCACTTCATGCTTTTGAACTGCTAGGTTGGCAGGAGCTGGGACCAAGCAACGGGAGCTCACCCCGTCGCAGGGATTCGAACCACTGACCTTCTGATCGGCAAGCCCTAGGCTCTGTGGTTTAACCCACAGCGCCGCCCGCGTCCCCAATTGGTCTTAAAAAATTGCAACACCATTAAAATCGGATAATTGGAAGCTGACACATAAAACCATATAAAAAATAAAAGAAATTACTGTACTTCTAGTAGCACCTTAAAGACCAACTAAGTTTGTTCTTGGTATGAGCTTCTATGTGCATGCACACTTCTTTTACATGCTGCATTCTGATCCTATCCGATGTCATGGGGAAATCTGAAAGATATTGCTGCCCTTCAGGAGATATTGCCACAGTAGTCAACTGAATTCATCAGTGGCAAGCACATTTGTATAGATCCATTTATAAACATGGTGAATGACATGGAGAAAGTTCTCTCCTCCACCAACACCAACCCTTCTCCCTTTCCTCCACTTAAATTGATTGGCAGCAGCTTCAGGACAAGACAAAAGAACATTATAGGTCACATAATACATATTTACTCATGGAATTTACCTACAGCAGATGTGATGATAGCTGCTGCCTTAGATGGCTATAAAGGAGGATTAGGTGTTCCCAGTGCTATGTTGTGCGAATTGTTTACAACAGGCAATTGGGATGGTGTCTAAAATGCAGAAAACTGGAATTAAGGTAAACAGACCATACGCTTCTGTTAACCTTCCTTTTTGTGGCCTTAATACAAAGAGCAAAATATTGTGTGCAGACATTTATAAACAGTAATCTGTTAGGAATCGTGGTAGATATATGGAAAGAATCAATCAAATTTAATGACCTGCTGCTACAACGTAAGATTTTGAAGTCATCATGAATGGTAAACTGAGTCCCTTTAAATTGTGCAAGAAACCTAATCTAGATCATTTATGTGCACTAATTCACTGTATCAGTGGAGGCTATTCCACTAGAACTACTGGAACACAGCCCTCCCATGGAGAATTTCAAGCAATTTTTAAACCCCCCCCCCTTTCTATTTGTTTTGTCATTCGTTTCATGACCTTGCTAGAGGGATCGCAAGCAAGCAAGCAATGGTGGACAGTGTGTGTCTCTTTCTAAAATAAATATCTCTCCCCCCCTTTTACTTAATAATTTCACAGTTATTTTGTGAATTGGATTGGAGTAGAAATGATAGATGGCTTGTGTATGTATTGCAATAAATTCTATATTAACCATTTCCCTGAATTCACCCACTAGAAGCTGAAGGTTGACCTGAGGCATCTGAAATTCCAGAGGATTTTCCAGAAGGCTTTCAGGTCCTGGGTATGCACATCCATAAAAGGATCTGCCAACCAATCTGCCCCTTTGGTTTCTGATCGTACATGAATAGATGAGTCTCAAAAGCCCGGGACACAAATTTTCACAGCTGTCTAACAGGTATGGTAGCTCTTTTACCTGAAGTAATGAGTAGTCGTACCTTGGTTTTCGAACAGCCTAGTTCTCAAATGTTTTGGCTCCCAAACAATCAAAACCCAGAAGTGAGTGTTCCAGTTTTTGTTACAGGTGGGTAGCCGTGCTGGTCTGCCATAGTCGAAACAAAATAGAAAATTCTTTCCAGTAGCACCTTAGAGACCAACTGAGTTTGTTCTTGGTATGAGCTTTCGTGTGCATGCACACTTCTTCAGATACACTGAAACAGAAGTCACCAGACCCTAATCAGTGTATCTGAAGAAGTGTGCATGCACACGAAAGCTCATACCAAGAACACTCAGTTGGTCTCTAAGGTGCTACTGGAAAGAATTTTCTATTTTGTTTCCAGTTTTTGGACATTCTTTTGGAAGCCAAACATGTGACGTGACTTCCATGGCTTCCCATTGGCTGCAGGAGCTTCTTGCAGCCAATCAGAAGCTGTGCTTTGGTTTCTGAATGTTTTGGAAGTCAAACAGACTTCCAGAACGGATTCCGTTTGACTTCCAAGGTACGACTGTACAGTATTTAGTGTTAACTCTGGAATTGTATACTCAATTCTGACTAAACAAAGCCTCCTAGAGCAAAATATACATCAGGAGGGTGAGTTGGTCAGAAACAAGTATACACTTCCAGAGCTAACACTTAATATATTACTTCTGGTAAATGAGCCACCATAGCTGCTAGAGGGCTGTGAAAACTTGTGTCCTGTGCTTTTTAGACTCGTCTAAAACCAAAGGGGTGCATTGGTTGCCAGATGTGAAATAGATTGACATTATTTTCAGCCCTCCTACCCCACTAAGTTGGAAAAAGGTTGTTCGACTAACTGGACCATTAGTCTGATACTAAGCTGAACCAGATTTGAATATGCCATTTAGAGAAGGATGTGAGATGAATACAGCTTCTTGCTTTTGAAATGCCTGATGATGGAACTTCATGAATACAATCTGAAGACGGGTGGGCTGAATATGAGATAGAACACATAATAGACACACAAAAGGTCCCAGGCTGAATCCAGAGCATCTCCACTTAAAGGGTCTTTACAAAGCAAGGTGACAAAAATACCTCCACCTATTGACTTTGCTGCCCTGTGCAGTGAAAACACACAATACTGAGCTAAACAGACCAATGTCCTGATTCAGTACATAAGGCAAATCCATATATTCACTATTAAATATATCCACGCAGAACGCAGGGATAAAATGTGTCCGAGGGCTGCTGGTTTCAAGACTTTCCTAGTGATATGTGGCTCGTACAGATTACTTTGAAGTATGAAGATGAAAGCGTTGCCAGAAGCATGCAAAGGTATTACAGCTGCATTGTAAGAACTGGTTTCACAGAGCTTTTCCCTCCCTTCATCCCTTGTGAATTAGAAAGATGACCATTTCCCGTAATTCTTCATCATGGCTATGGCTTGGTTTCAACTGCGGCATGATATAGTACCTTAGAAGCTGCATAAAAACCTGAGAGAGGAGGAGGGTGTGTGTATGTGTGTGTACTTATATAGCATACGACCCAAGGTTGACATAGACATCTTTTGTACTTATATAGCATACGACCCAAGGTTGATATAGACATCTTTTGCAAGGTCAGTTTTTAAAAGGAACACCTACAGCAGGCACCCCCAAACTCGGCTCTCCAGATGTTTTTGGCCTTCAACTCCCATGATCCCTAGCTAGCAGGACCAGTGGTCAGGGATGATGGGAATTGTAGTCCCAAAACATCTGGAGAGGCCGAGTTTGCCTATGCCTGACCTACTACAGCTTAATACTAACTACATCTACTTGGATGTGAATCCTACTGATTACCAAGTAAGGACTGCAGATGCAACTGTGAATCAAAACAACTATTCATCCTGCAAAGAAAATAGCCTGGGAAATGTCAATCTTACAATTGCAAAACAAGCTGCAGTGGAGAAGGGTCTCAGCTCTTTGGTGGAGCAGAAGCCTTGTATAAATAAACAAAGGCCCAATCTCCAGTTTAAAAGGATCTCTGGTAGCAATGTGGAAAGCCTCAGCCTGGGAACTTGGGAGGTTGTGTCACCACTATTTAGAACAGGCAACGGTGTCCAACCTGGTCTGACTCAGTGTGAGGCAGCTTCAATAGTGCAACCCGATTTGCTTGTCATTCAGCTACACTGGCTGAAACTCCTTCTTCTACACAATTGTTAAAGGTTGAGGAGGTCTGTCCTCTTTTTCATCTGGACACCCTTGTTGCTGGCATCCGCCTGTCTTGAGAAACAATGGAGTGTGCCTCCAGGGGTGAAGTTAGGATTTACTTCTTAAGCTCCCATTTATTATATAAATTCATACGTTAGTGGCACTTCCCGTTGTTGTTTTTTTTTTCAATTTACAAAAGCATTCACCGCAGCCATTCAGTCCTTTATGAAAAACTAGGTCAAGCCATATAATTCCATTCATGCACCTCTGTTTCTTTTTACCCTTCCATTCAGCTTTTATGCTTTAGTGACATTTTGCTTCAGAAAATAAAAATAAAAATTAGAAAGGTACAGTTTTGATATGTTACGGTATACATGATGAAATGAGGCACTATCACAATTCCCCCTAGTAGCAGCAAGTCAGGCTACGCAATCAATAATCTGAAAGAAAGGGGCTGGGGAGCATCTGAGTATGTCCCACGTGCACTGCAGCAAACAAGTTATAAAACTGCTGCATTTCAATTAAGTGAGAGACTTTGGCCAAAGAACTGCATTCAGGGAGGTGAGCAGCAAAGTCTAGAAGCCAGCATTTGCAGTCTTCAGATCAATGATTCTGGAACTGTGTGCCAAGGCACTTCTGCAACCCACTTTGAGCCTACTGGGTAGAAAAGGAGGTAAAGCTAATAAATACATGAATTACACTGCAACCCAACCCCCCTTTTGCTCTGGGGCTGGGGGAGTGCAGGTTCAGACAACCCAGTAAGTCAGCCCATTATTTGATTCCTGGCACCACCTGCGATTGCAGCAGCATGTACCACTGTCAAAGTGAGTGAAACTTGAAGAAGAAAAATCTGTAAAAATAAAAAGTCAAAAATACATTGACTTTGAGATCTAGTGTTCTGTGTGACATAGAATGTCATTAATTCTTTTTATTAGAATCCCGGGCCTCTAGATTTTGAAGTAGGTCTTTGAGAAGGGTGTTTTTTGTGTGTGTGCACAGAGGAAACCATACAGAAACTGATTGTTTCCATAAGCAGATATTTTGGATTATACCCATCTATTTGGTTGCCGAGTGATATGTTTTAACTGTTATAGCAACCAATCAATATGTATGATTATTTAGGAAACATTAATTAGGAAGTTGGAAACTTGATTTAAATCACTTCTATATATATATAACCAGATTTAAAATCTCCTTGATTTAGATGAATAAACCTGGGCGATGACCAGAAGTACCTTTTAGTAATCTTATCTATTACCCTAGACTATGCTCCTTTTCAGCAAAAAGGGAACATTTGCACACTGGTCCATGTTTTTGTAACGTCTAGGATTGTCTACTGAAATGTGTTCTGTGTAGGGCTAGCCTTGAAGATGACACAGAAACTTCTACCTAGTTCAGAATTTTGCAGTCTGCCTCCTGGTAGCTCATGGGAAGTGGGGACACAGTTAAGCAATCCTATAGCAAATGCATGGGTCAGGAATTAAGTTTTTTTTAAAAAAATATTATTCATAAAAGCCTTCACATGAACCACACAGATGTCATCTCCTCATGCAAACCCAGCTGCCATGTGTGTTCTGCATCTGTGAAAGGCACAGTCCCTTTCCTGAAATTGATTAAAGTAGGTGGAATGACGTCCCCAATGCATTCCATGACTGTCATGTTCTTACAGCTTTTTTGGAGAGGATACAAAAAAGGCTTTGGGTTGCTGAGTGGCTGCTGCAACATTGTGTTACTGCTGCTACCACTAGTGCTGCATTTTATGGTATATAAATAATCACAGAAATATTGATTATTTCACTGTCATCCATAATACGTTACCATCAGAATTAGCAGCAACGCAGCTCCCAAACAATCAACGTGTCCAAATCAGAATAAATTGTTTCATTATGCTAGTTTGCTCTCCCAGCTTTAAGTACACAGAACAGCTTATTCTAGGCTGCAGTGTCATAAATAAAAGAAAAGGGCTTAGGCACCAGGTAGCAGGTGTGCCTTTCTTGTCCATATAAACAAGGCCAAATGGCAGGCAGGAAAGCAGCACAGGAGAGGTTTAATTAACAAACTGCTGAGATCTTGTATTCAATGATTCACAACTGCAAAATTAAAAAAAAGGTTTTTCCTTTCCCATGAATATTTGAAGGGAGACATGATCAAAGCCCTTTCCGTTTTACAGGTATCTCAAAAACTTCCTTCCAATTAAACGCAGAAATAAGCACAGACTCACAATGTCACGCTGCACAGCTCTTGTCTAGCAACTATGTGAGGGGGACTCCTTTGAGCATCTTGTTGATGAAACTGTACTTGAATCCTGAATCAACGAAGAAGCCAGGCTCCAATCCAGAGAGGAATAGAAGGGGGTGAGCTTGGAAAGGAAAAGCCAAAAAGAACTCGGGTAATTTCCCAAGCCAACCCAAGGCTCTGAAAAACGACCCTCTCCTGGTCAGGAAAATCCAAGGCACTGCAATTTTGGCCCAGCTCTAAGCTAGGATAACTTTCCCAGGGTGGGACATGTTTTCAAAGTTAGCTACCTTTGGCAAAGCAGCAAAGAAACATCTCCTGGAAAGTGAGGAGGAGGGAGATCACACTGCACAAGTTTACAAAACATAAAAAGATCATCTCCCAAAATTCGAATTCTTCCCCTTAAGACACAAAGGAGGAATCTAAAATGTATCCAGCTTTTCTCCACCTGTTTAGATGTTCCTTAGGAAAACTGTTGCTACAGAATTTTGATATAAAATGGCCTGCTTAACCCACTTAAAAATAACAATAAATTGACACATGAACAAAGCAGCTCCAGAGGCCTTTCGGGGCTTAAATAGCAACATAATGTGTTCCTAGGGTATCTTACGAGTTCCTTAGAATAGTAACAATAGTTCTTCAATAATGGTGAGGCGCTTTCCCAAAGACAGCTTGTATTTTTGTTGTTGTTGTTCAGTCATTCAGTTCGTGACCCCATGTACCAGAGCACGCCAGGCACGCCTATCTTTCACTGCCTCCCGCAGTTTAGCCAAACTCATGCTAGTCGCTTCAAGAACACTGTCTAACACTGTTCTCGAAGCGACGGCTTGTATATATTGCTACAAATCTTCAGAAGCAACAGCAGTCTGCCCAAGCAGTCTGGCCGGCACCATTTGGTGACTGAGACTGCACCCTGCAATGCTACCCATCATCCTCTGCTATGCATGTGGGTTTTGCAGTGAACACTCAGGGTTTCAAGCAAACATTCTATCTAGAATTCATGTACAGTGAATGAAGCTCCCACCTGCTGTAGTGTTGAAAGTCAATGCATTTGATAACCAACAGCTAACCCATTTTGTTGTTGTTTATTGAACTGTATTAATTGTTTTGATGGATTTGTTTTTCTTGCTTGCTTTATATGCTACTGTGTTTGATATTATAGGGATTGCAATGTTTGTTGTTTTTACTGCTGCTGTGATTATTGCGAGCTGCTTTGAGCTCAACATTTGTTGTTGGAAAAGTGGAATACAAATATTACAAAATCCTTCCCATATGAATTTTTGCCTGCCCTTTAGGGTTCTGAATAATCTATTTCGTTTTAGAACTGCAGTGCTGTGTTAGTGATATACAATTTGTTCACTCTTACAAATTTCCATACTTGATTCAGACTGCTCAGTTTACTGCAAAAATCCTTCTCCCCGCTTACAGATTACTAATGTGTTCTGATTAAAAAAAACTCTGCACAAAAGCAGAATTTTGACATGACAAATGATAGCCAACATTCCCCTTTGGGCAGCGTTTCGTTCAATGTACATCTGCACTCACATGCATTGGTGGCCGTAAGGAAAACACAGAGGTGAAGTGAAAACTGCAGCTAAAGAGCATAGGAGCCAATTCTGAAATTAATTTTCGCAATCAAACTGAAAGGTAGGCAGAGCAGAACACGAAGCAGAGCCAACCTACAGAACAGTGATAAAGTGGAACTGGGGGCATCCACTCATCCCCAGTGAACAGACACATGAATCAAGCCTATTAGATAGGCCCCTAGGAAGCCTTTCCACGTACTGGTTATTTTTAACAGCGGCTGAAAAGCTCTGAATAAGCATTCCTCTTGGCAGTTTCCCCAGCTACTGACAATACCCATCATTGCTACCTGAACTGGCCCCACCTACGATTCCATGCCAAAGCAACACTGGCCGCTGCTGCTGCTGCTGCTACTACTACTGCTACGGTACTACTTTTCTGGAAAGATATGCTGGAGTTGCAATGCTTTATGAAATGGTTGACCTTTTGCTTTTACCTCAGCAGCTGATTCCACATGGATGAAAGCAGACTGACACAACTGTGTGCAGTAACTACCATGTATGGTAGGCTGCAGAGATGTGTCTCCGTAAGATTTATAGTGAAATCCATAGGTTTTGCTTACGTAACATAGGAGGCCGCTGCAAAGCAGCAACATCGACAGGAGTGTAATGAGACCAAGGGCCTCCTGGGCCAGCATCCTGTTTGCAGCCTGATTTCTTTAGGCCTGCAAGCAAGACTTGAAGGCAAAACCCCTACCCTGCTGTTTGCCCTCCAGCAACATCTAGAGATGCATTATTGCCTCTGAATCAGGAGGCTCTATTTAGTCATGGACTGCGCCCCCAAAAATGTCAATAGAGAAAGCAGCTCAATAAGCATTTGTTAAACCAAAACTGGTTTGTAATATCCATTCTCTCTCCAAAGGGAACTACATTTCATTGACAGAGTAGTATGGAGAATGAGTGGCCTGGGTGTTTCTGATCCCAGATACCAACTTATCAGGAGGTTTGTTCTGTACCATGTTGGAAATTAGCCTCAAGCTTGGCAGTAGCCACCCTTTGCAACACTCTCTTATTGCAATCAGAAAGGTGCCGTCTCCACTGCCTTGGGAACATCTTTTGAAGACCTTCCTTTTGCAACAGTGGATTTTTATTTTTTTTATCCCAGTATATCTACATGGGATTTGAAATTGTTTTTCATATATTAAATCCTTTTAATTATCCCTATAACATGAAGCGGCTCTGTTTTATTTGTTTATGACATTTCCACGTGCCCTTCAAGGAGCTCAAGGGAGCATATGTCAGTCTTCCTTACCCCATTTTATCCTCACCACCACCCTTTGAATAACAGGTTAGGCTATGAGATGGTGACCCAAGGTCACCCAATGAGTTTCATGGCTGAAGTGGGGATTAGAACACTGGTCTCCCAGGTCCTAGCCCAGGGGTAGGCAACCTAAGGCCCGGGGGGCCCAATCACCTTCTAAATCCGGCCCGCGGATGGTCCTGGAATCAGCGTGTTTTTACATGAGTAGAATGTGTCCTTTTATTTAAAATGCATCTCTGGGTTATTTGTGGGGCATAGGAATTCGTTTTTTCTTCTTCTTCTTCATAATATAGTCCGGCACACCACATGGTCTGAGGGACGGTGGACCGGCCCATGGCTGAAAAAGGTTGCTGACCCCTGTCCTAGCCCAATATTCTAACCACATTGTTTTTATTGCATTTATATATGGGTTCCCCACCCCACCCCACCCCTTGCTGAAGCTTTTATTGTTAAATTGCTTTGTGGTGTTTGGTAGGAAGTGGTATGGAAATAAATGAATAAACCACAGAATTCTCACCATACTACGCTTCCCAGGATCCTTTGGGGGAAAGCACATGACTGTTAAAACATGGCATTGCCTCAGCCCAAGCTTGTAGCATAGACCTTTCTTTACAAAAATGCATGCTGAAAGCTGCTTGTCTGTATTGAATCATGCCTATACCCCCCCACCCACCCAGGAAACTCATTGGAATGATAGCCTGACACAGCATGACACCCTGTCCACTATCTTGCTTCTGGCAAAAATGTGACTTTTGGGAGCTTCTCTGTCTTTGAGGCTCCATCCAATGCACTTCATAATGACTCTCTTGCACCCAAATTCACATTCACAGGGTGAGTAAATTAGCCCAATCAATATATTTCTCACAGTGCATCACTAACAAATTAATTATAAAACCCCTTTCAAGCATTATCTCCACTTATTGAGCAAATTCAGCAAAACATGGCATTCCTTGTTACTATCTGGTTTCTGACAGTCCTAACAATCACACTGATTGAACCTTCAGTACAAAGTTTATCTTCCCCATCAATCTTATCTTTAATAGCCTGTCAGGTAAAAGAGATAGGGGGAGGGGGGGAACAGATCCACTTGCTAGGAATCCAGATAAGTTGCGCAAGCGAATAAGGAAAATCCCTATCAGGACATCTGTCAAAAATTAACATCTTAATACAGATTTTCATGTGGCAAAATTGTATTTAGATGAAAAATCTGATGTGAGAACTCAGTGTGGAATGTTTGATCTTTCACTATGGGTGGCATGCATATTAAAATGATCCAAATACCAGATCTTGGCAGGTACTAGCAACTTGGGGAAAACCCATGGAGCTGGACTGTTTCCACAATTTATCACTGCACATTATTGCTTCTAAGAATCAAACTGGCCACTTTTTAATAAATAAATAAAAACACTTTCAACATGAATCAAAGCTTTTGGCATAATGGCACCAGTAACTGTCCCAGTAATACTGTCCCTATGGAGCAATCATACAGGCCTCTAAACCTTTGAAATTCCATCACGTACTGAAAATGTTTTTGTTCCACCAAGTGTTTTTAGATAATTTATTTGATTCATTGCTTGTCAATTGCTCTGTATGTAATGTTTTTACAGTGTTTTGGTTATTCTACTGTACACCACCATGATTTTTCTTATGAGTTGGTGGTTTATTTAAATAATAATAATCTTACGGGCAGGAGATCCAAAAGGTCCACGGGAGAAAAGCAACCAGGTGGAGGATTGACTAGTGGAGATACGATTAAAATTCACCAAACAAACAAACAAACATTTCACTCATCTTCGATTGGCCCTAGGTCACGTTACAATGTCATGCCTGATTCTATTTCTAATACAGTTCCAGGCTTAAAAATAAATAAATCAAAAATCAAATGCAAATGTGCAACAAAATGTCCATTTGATGACCATTATTAATGCAACTAGACTAAAAACCCTTTTGGAAGTATATCATTAATGAACATATCTGAAAGCAGTTCTGCTGCTCAACTACGAACAACCCTTTAAGGAACGAGCCCAGTGAATACATCTCCGCTTTCAGAAAAAAACTTGCTTAATGGTCAAATTCCAGTACAGATAATAGCCAAATGAGAAAACATTGCTACAGGCAAGCAATTATATATCAACAGCCCCAGAGCTAGATTAAAGCAGCCTTATTCTGAGCCATCTTGGGACACCTATCCAGGAAATGTGCAAGCTTGGACTGTCCTGGAAACTGCGAATATTCTCTTATTCATGGGGAATGAGTAACAGGGACAATGTATATTCCTCCTCAGCCGTTCCCACATTTCATTTAACAAGTTGCACTCTGAAATGGCTACAGCGTTTCAACTAACTAGAAAATAGTTGCATGTTAAATTGTTTCAACCCACCTATATGAAGCCGCTGGGAGAGATCATCAGGGGATTTGGGCTGGGTACGCATCAGTACGCGGATGGTACCCAGCTCTACCTCTCTTTTAAATCAGAACCAGTAAAGGCAGTGAATTTCCTGTGTGAGTGTCTGGAGGCGGTTGGAGGATGGATAGCGGCTAACAGATTGAGGCTGAATCTTGACAAGACAGAAGTAGTGTGGGGGACTCCCTGGTCTTGAATGGGGTAACTGTGCCCCTGAAGGACCAGGTGTGCAGCCTGCGAGTCATTTTGGACTCACAGCTGTCCATGGAGGCGTAGATCAATTCAGTGTCCAGGGCAGCTGTCTCCAGCTCCATCTGGTAGACTGGCTTGCCTGCCTGCAGACTGTCTCACCAGAGTGGTCCATGCTCTGGTTATCTCCCGTCGGGACTACTGCAATGCGCTCTACGTGGAGCTACCTTTGAAGGTGACTTAGAAACTACAACTAATACAGAATGTGGCAACTAAACTGGTGACTGGGAACAGCCTTCGGGACCATTTAACACTGGTCCTAAAGGATTTTCACTTGCTCCTCCCAGTACGTTTTCAAGCACAATTCAAAGTGTTGGTGCTAACCTTTAAAACCCTAAATGGCCTCGGCCCAGTATACCTGAAGGAGCGTCTCCACCCCCATCATTCAACCTGGACACTGAGGTCTTTCTCCAACTCTTATGGCAGTTCCCTCACTGTGAGAAGTGAAGTTACAGGGAACCAGGCAGAGGGGCGAGGTTCACGGTGCTTCATTTCCAGCCAGGGCATATACCGAAACTTGCTGTTGAAATGCCATCACATTTTATGCCACAAATGGGCCCATCAGAGAGCAATTAAAGTCACATCACAGAGCAAACCGGAAGCAGAAGAAACACTATTATTGTGCCAAGAGCAGATTGCAGGATACCCACAATAAAACAGCAGCCTGGAGGGGCCCAAACAATCCAAATATGTGCATTTTCTCTCCATTCCTCTGCCCCCCCCCGCCCAAAATTCAGGATAACTAACTAGCACCTACTCAATAAAACAGGATGTGATGCTGGATTAGTTCCACTGCCTCTGCGTACACTTGAACCTAATTCCCTTTCCCCCCTAGAAAAAGCTAACAACCTTGCACTGCAAAAGGAAGGAAAAGAGCAGTGCTTGAGTGGGGGAGTAGGAAGAACAAGGGAACATGTGGATTGCTTGGGAGGAATAGACAAAGGGAGAGGTCATCTTTTGTCTTGTGACTCTTAGCCTACTCATGTAATGCCCACATCTACAGTACACCATACAGGCAAAGCAGTCTTTATACAACCTTGACAGTCACCAAAGTATCCTGGGAATACTGTTAGTGTGTTAAGGGTGTGGGGAAATGTAGCTCTGTGAGGGGGATCTCCTATTAACGCTCAGTACCCTCAACGAACTACAGTTCCCAGTATTCTGGTGGCGGGGGGGGGGGAGAAGCCATGACTGTTAAGGTGGTATAAGAATGTTTACAAGTTTGGTGTAGATTGACATGCAAGTCTTAAACTGGGGAATTTCAGCCACCCAGAACCTTCTGGGTGTTTTTTTTTTCCAAAAGCCCTCAAGGAAGGCAGGATGAGGCTCCCTCTATTTGCCCTCTTCACCTTCTGTCAAAGCCATTTAGCTACTTTCAAATTCTCTTTGTGAAAGAACTAGGCCATTCTGGCATCTATCTTCTCATAAGGCAGAATTTCCTCCCTTTAAAACACATTTAGATAGGTCAGACCTGGAACATATAAATGTAAATTTTAAAAAATTAGCTGCGTATTCCACATGGAATGCTGCTAGAAATAACGAAAGAATGAATAATTTCAGTTTGAGAGGATGCTGTTTTAAATACAGATTTCTCCACAATTATTGTTATTAGATCAAACCGTTGCCATTCCTCAAAATGCCACAGAGCAAAAATGTCAACAAATAAATAAGCAGAATCAAAACGACCTTCCAACAACTAGGAGCAAATTAATGGCATTACTCATGAATTCCTAACACAAAGCAGGTTATTGAATGAGTGTGTCATAGAGGAAATAATGCATTTTTTGTGTGTACCTGTAAAATATCTAATTTTAAATCTGTAAAATTACAGATTCACCCTAGTTCAATAGTCATTCCATCTCCCATGGGAACTGTGGTTATATAAGGAAGAGACAGAATTATCAGCACTCAAGACAAAATTATCAGCAGTTCCTAGAACCTTTTAAGGGAAACCTGTTTAATTAAAAAAAAAAAAACTATCCCATGTCCCTGCAGCTGCATTCTCAAAATACCAATTCTTACTGGTATTTTACTTGATTTATTTTATTTATTAATAATAGCATTTATGTACCACCCACTCATAAATCGTCAGAGTGGCATTCAGCAATATAAAAACAGTTAGCAACCATTAAAAGCAGTGCAGAAGAATCATTAAAATGATGTGCTACTCAATGAAGCTTTAAGCAACTGCACAGGCCTGTCAGCATTTTAAAAAATGGGTTCAAGAGACACCTGGAAGTTAAAAGTCAGGATGCCTGATGAATCTCTGCTGGAAGGACATTCCACAGCATGAGACAGGAGACACTAAATGCCCAACTCCCCAGGGACTTTGACATTTCCCCCAACACACACACACACACCCTGCACACATACAATTTCAATGTATTTATTAAATGTATGAAGCTGCCTTAAAATGAGTCAGGCCACAGATTCACCTGCCACAATATATTTTAATTGGTTGTGGCTCTCTCAACTCTCAAGGTGCAAAAGCATCTCTCACTCAAAAGCGCACAAAAAAGGCAGACTGGAATGCAGCTGTGGATAACTCAGCAGCCTAAAGCAATTGAGCCTCATGTCCAGGTTGCCTCTGCTTGCAATCTAGGGAGAGGCTTCCTCATGCCAGGGGGTTTCTTGGGCAGGGGGGACAATGGGGATCGCTTAGGTTCCTGCATGCTATAGAAAAAATGGAACAGCATGCCAGAAAGCCCTGCTTTCTAGCTGGTTCAGGCTTCAGGGAGCGGGGCTGAAACTGAACCAAAGTGAGCTCTGTTAGCCACGAGCAATTAATAAAGCTAGAGACTACAATCATCCTCAAAGCTATTCCCTCATTAGAATAATTATGTTAACTGGTCACTGAGTAGGCAGAGTGATTTATAGAAATCATGACAGCTTATTAAACACCCAATAGATATCAGGACGATAGCTAGAACAAAACCTTTTGCTATAAAAACTCTCCCACACAGAAGCGACTACCTTGCTAGCATGCTTTGCATTGTGGTAAAAGCAAGGCATCTTTCATTGGCTTGACATTCACTTTTCTATCTGGTAATAATAATAATAATAATAATAATAATAATAATAATAATAATAAATTTATTTATACCCTGCCCATCTGGCTGGGTTTCCCCAGCCACACTGGGCAGCTTTCAACAGAACATTAAAATGCAATAATCTATTAAACATTAAAAGCTTCCCTAAACAGGGCTGCCTTCAGATGTCTTCTAAAAGTCTGGTAGTTGTTTTTCTCTTTGGCATCTGGTGGGAGGGCGTTCCACAGGGCGGTTGCCACTATCGAGAAGGCCCTCTGCCTGGTTCCCTGTAACTTGGCAAAAGCCAGAGCTGCACATTCCACAACAAACTTGGGATGCCCCCAAGCATTTTTGGTTGGAAATTACTGATCAAGATTCTAGGTGCTGGTATTGGTAACCAAAGGTCTATGCAGCTTGGGACCAGGATATGTAAGAAATTGCTTCATCCCCTACTACTGTTCACTGCTTTCTGCAGGAGAGGGCAACCTACAGACACCATTCTATTGGAAGGTCCATTCCACATGACGTATGGGCAATGGTTTTAACTCTGTGTGTGTGTGTGTGCCTGTGTGTGTTTATAACGGTATTATTGCAAATCATTTCAGGGTGTCCTATGAGAGGCAATTCCCAAATAAATAAATAAAATAAAGTGAATGCAGGAGCTGGAAGCAATTGAAGAAGAGAATCAGCAAGAAGAGGGTGCTTAACCCTTGTCCTGCTTTCCTCTTGTCACTCCTCCTGTGACCCTGCAATGTTTTATTTTATCTGTATGTAGCTTTTCGGGGTAAAAAAGCCTGAGGGAATGCAATTCACGCACACATACAGTCTTGGAGCCAATAGTCACAAATGAGGCTCCATGGCTGATAATAAGCCTGGCTGGGTGGGACTGCAAGGGCAAACCAGTGAAGCAGGGGAAGGGTCAAGTTCATTTAAAATGTGTTTGGCGGGTTACTTAAATAAGCTCCACTATAAAGCTCTGCTGATCTATATCTTCTAGTCTGGCTAATCTGTTTTGAAATTTGTTCCCATGGTGATGGGTCGTACAACACACTGAAGGATTCCCATCCTCAGCCAACTGAGTTGAAGGAGACAAGCCAGCAAAAGTTAATCGAGGCTTTTGAAAGAAGTGGAATCAGACTTTCTGTGCAGCTCTGCTCAGGTGTAAGGCTTATTTAGGTCAACGAGACCTACTTCCAGGTAGGGAAGGGGGGCAAATTCAATTCAGTTCATATTTAAAGACAAATTTGCAATTAGAAATAAATGAGAAATTAACAGAACTGAAGTTGACATGTCCTTCCAACTATCATAGAGAAGATTGTAGCCTTAGTTGGAACTAAAGTTTCTCTCATTTCAATGGTCTTGTGCCCATTATATCTGCATTTTTAAAGGCTCTGTTATCTAAAAATCTAAATTTTCCTTTTTTTTTTTTTACAAACTATTAATATTCACAGTATGGTGTCTTAGTGTTTTGAGATAGCCTTACATTTCCACAGGAAGCATATCTAGCCAATTGCTAGAAATACATATTCAGCAGCATGAAGATAGGCTTGTAAATAGTCAGTTGCCTGTTGGCTTATGATGAGTAACTACAGCCTCATGGCGATCAGGCAGGAAGCCTTCTTGTAACTTGGGATAGGAGCAGTATTTTTTGGTTCTTCTTCTTGAGGCACATCAATAGCTAGAAAATGGTTACAATATGCACAGGCAGGCAGCACAGTGAAAAACAAACATTGTGGGTTAGTAGCTTTTGCATTCTTGTTTGTGAAGCTGTGTGAAGAGACCTTGTGCTAAGTGTACACATCTTTCTGAGAAATGCCCAGAGAACACAATTCTGAGAGCAAAGTTCACATATTTAAAAGCAAAACTGCTTCCAATACATTTTAAAATTCGGCCGTTGTTGTGTATGCATCTCTGCCCATATTTTTTTTTCTCATTAGACCTTGCCTTTCTGCCCCATAATCCTCTCTGGCCTTGTGCCTTGGGAGTGCTCCAGACTGTCCGATTTATCTCTATAATCTCATGTCACTTCCCAGACATCACCAGCACCCTGCATGAGGGCTTTTTTTCCTTTAAGCCTCACAGTGGCTGTAATGCACCCCCTTCCATTTCTTCTTGGCTAGCTAAGGCGATTCATTGATGAACTGCACCTCTGTCCACAAAGCATAATAATGTATTAATTAGTTGAAAATTAGTTCCGCATAGGAATGTCCTCTGAAACAATCTGAGTTATTTATTTGTCAATCTGCCATTTGAGACAGGATAAAGCTCACATTTGGTCCAATTGATCACTGAAATGCATGCCCCAGCTGAAGTTTAGCTTTTATATTATAGCCTACATTCAAAGATAATGATGAAACATCCATTCCATGGGCAAGAGACTGAGATACAGCCCTATGGGGGGCAGTTATTCAGATGCTCACCATTCTTTCAAAAGAACCCTATTAAAATAAAGGGTTCATGAAACGATGCAAGTATTTTCATACTTGCTAGTAGACTCGCTAGTGTTGTGTGCCCACAAAAGTGATGCAACTCTACAGAAATCCAACTGAGGCCAGACATGTCTCCTCCCTGTTGAACTTCAGGTGTTTGACAAGGACTATTCCAGCAGGCATTTTAAGTAAGTTACATTATGCCTATTTCACATTTCTACCTTTGGTTTTTATCATTTTAAATCCCATATCATTTGACTGATGCACTGTTTCACTGATGGTTTTGTAAACTGCTTTGAGGACATTTATAGTGAAAAGTGGCCTATAAATGTCAAAAAGAAAGAAATGAATGAATGAATAAACTTTGTGTTGTTTCACACAAAAACATGCTGCCCCACCACCAGTTCTCTACTTCCATTATACCCAAGCTAAAGCGTATCAGAAGTGCTTAATCACAATGCTAATAAAACACTGGTTTTATGTGTGTGTGTGTGTGTGTGTGTGCGCGCGCATGCGCAGAGAGAAAGAAAAAGCCCAACATCATGATAGGCATATTTGCCTTTCACCATGACAGTGTTCCCAACTACTCTTCTGCAGAGCAATGAAAGGGATCTAAATGTAAGAGGAAAAAGATGTCAGCTAGGGGCTAAACCTGTTTCCATCCTTGATGTCCAGAGCCACTGAAACCCAAGCCTGTTCCTATTTTCATAACCCCATTTGCACAGGCCCAGTAGTCATGGCCCCACTCAGTGGATAAGACTGGACCCCAAGGAGAGTATGATGCTATGCTTGGATGCTAATACTGATCAGTGCAAAGTGGCTGTGCAGATCTGGCACCAGCAGCCAGCCAGGTCAGGCACTGACCAAGAATTCCAGGTCTCAGAAGATCTTCTCACTACCCCAACATGCCACCTGCTCACTTACCACAGGGTCTTATGTGGAAATGCAAGCATGCTGCTTGAGAGCCAAACTCAGCTTCTATCCATGGTGGCCAGTTAGCCACCTGCCTCCACCTGCCTGCCTGCATTCTCTCTGAGAAAGACCCATGGGGGTCCTTCATATGCATGCTTTGCTGAAGGGGCACAGAAAATGCCTGCATCACTTTAGACTTTGATTTTACACACACACACACACACACACACACACCTAAAAAAGTCTGTCTAGCTGCTGCAGAAAACTGGTGGTAGGACAAGCATTCTGCTGGCCATCTTGCCCAGAATCCCTGGCCCAGAAGATCTCTTTCCCCCTTTTCACAGAGAAGCCACAGCTCTGTCAGCACTATTGCAGTGATGAAGAATAAGAGGGGAAAGTGGGGTGGCAGTGATGCTGACATTTCCAAGAGGAATGTTGATTCCAGCAGCTGGGATGGAGAGTCCAGCAGCAATAGAGGATCCTTCAGCTGGACCATGCAAAGCCAGGCGCCATGGGAGACCCACATAGCCACACAAAACATCAGCCCAGTTCAGAGAGGAATGTTGTAGGGAAAGAAGACATACCACCTGTAACCATAGCTGTCAACCTTTCCCTTTTTTTGCGGGAAATTCCCTTATTGGGAAACAGCAGGGAGGGTTGACAGCTATGCTAACAAACCCCAAAGCCAGGAGGAGCCTCTTGAAATGCACACACACACACACACACACACACAGAGAGAGAGGCACCCAGGGACCCACCCACTGTGAGAGACACCCAAAGGACTCACCAAGAGAGTATGAAAGACCACATGAGTGCAAGGCATGGTGCCATTAAGAAAACACTATTCCACTCAGGAATGGCCAGGCTGGACTTCAGAACCTGCACCAACACATAAGACCAGTTACAGGTGGATTTCATGCGGCTCAATGTGGTGCCTTCCATAGTTCCAGTTACAGGTATCTGAAGAAGTGTGCATGCACACGAAAGCTCATACCAAGAACAAACTCAGTTGGTCTCTAAGGTGCTACTGGAAAGAATTTCCTATTTTGTTTCAACACATAAGAGTTAGATTTGGTGCAGGCAATTGCTGGAGCAAGTTGAAGGGCTTGGAACTGTCCGAGGTCCTGCAGCCCATATCTGATTGATCGTCTAGCCTGCCCTGCTTCCTCCTCCTCTGATGAATTGCTTCTGAATGATGAACTACTCATGGGATGAAATACGACCATTTCAATTTATTGGGGTCTTCGTATCATCTTACAAGCCACTAGCTATGGCCTGGACAGAACATAATCCCAAATTTGACATCTTAACCAGAGTGTGGCATGATGGAACTTTGACAACTGGGTTTATGTACATATCTAAACAGATTAAGATTCTTAGTTATTTTCTTACCTGCTCTGTTACATATCTACTTATACAACTCCGATCCAGTAGGAATGCCCTTTATGTTTTCTGTAAATGTCATTTAACAATATTATCATGACACCCAAGAGAGTAACACTGAAGGGAGAGGGGAGAATGGAATAATTGCAAAAAGATTATCTAGTTCAAATCAGCCTTACTTTTCATCTCTCTTTTTTATGTTGTTGGTCTCAAAATAGATCCATCATTTGACAAGCATGAAGGAGTGACAGAGGTAAGTGGATGTCGTGTTCTCAGATGGGTGAACTTCACTTGGTACTCAGTTCAGCACATATTTAATTAATTTGCTCAAGTACTTGCAGAGGCCCAAGAAGGGAACTTAAAAAAAAATCCAGGCAGTCAGCAGAGATTTACATTTTAATTTATTTTTAATTGGATGCACCATTAGTGGTGCATAAAGAATGCTTTTAAAACCATGTTCCCCGCCTTTAGTAGTTGGTGGCATAACTAAGGAAACTACACCGCTTAATTCAATCTTATCCTTCACTCAGTACATCATTCAGCTAACAAGGAATTTAAACTATGACTTTGTTCCCCACATAATAAACTTGTGAGTTCATTGCAATAGCAAACAGGCAGCAAAATGCTCATGGACTGTGGAATAAAATAAAATGCCCACTTAGGACAAGATTCTACCAGTACCCTTCTTTGGCATCTCTGTTTTTGCTCTCTAGTGAAACTACAGGTGAAAGATTGAAATACTATATATAAAAGGAAGAAATGTTCCTATTTTGCTTGATTTAAAATGCTATTTATTTCCCTCTACAAAATTACTGATGCTCCATTTGGATGGAGACACACACACACACACACACACACACCCCTACATGCATTTTAAAAGTCTGGTTCACACATCACAGTAAGCCAAGAAATGGCTTGTGGGGACAATTCAAACTTGTGGGCCTCCATTGCTCAGGTACTTTGCTACTTCCTCATCTTTTTTACTCCCTTGCTGCACTGAGCTAAGCCAAGGTTAGCTCATCTGAACCCAGGCTTATGATTGAGCTCTCACATAGCTAAGCATGGTCTGTAGGTGAGTACAAACCATAGCTACAGTTTGTGGTTAGTGTGGAGAGAGCTTAACCACAAGACCAAGATCAGATAACACGTTAAGACCTTAGCTTAGCTCAGCACAGGAGGAGAAAAGGCTGAAGAGGAACAAAGCCACTGTGAGCTCCTCTTTGGAGCTCATCCATGCAGTTTCAGTAAGCCATAATTTGGCATAGTTGATATGCAAACCAGGGCAATCAACCTATTGCAAATGTTTGGTGTTATACAAATACCAGGTGACTCTTTGAAGTATCAGCATCGCTATTCAAAAGGCACAACTAATGGAATTATGTTCAAGGAATCCAAGAAGGTCCCATGTGACAGCAAAAAGAACCCCTGTGCACACATAATCAATCTCTTTATTAATTTTGTGCACCCACACGTTTGTACTTAAAATGTAAAAATTGCTAGTATTTGTGTGTAGCAATTAAAAACTTCACGCTACCTACACATAGATTTGAATGTGTGCCTTCAAAATTTTCATATTCCAACTGAGTTGCATAATGCTAGCAACTGCAGATATAACGTCTGGTGCATATATTCTAATTTGCCAAATACTAGCACCAGTATGCAAAAAAAAGACATGTCCAGACATGAGTTTTTGTGTGGTCAGAAAGCAATGCTCAGTAGGAGAGTCCGATGGCATAGGAAATAAGAAAGTTGACATGGGCCTCTGTAAGCATTTTATAAATGATTCCTTCATCCTTTATTATGTCATGCTGTGGCTCAGATTGGCTGTCCCTCAGAGCTTCACCCTTTCCTAGGCATGCATGAAAATACCTACTATGTCATCTCTGTGCTTCAGGGAGCCAAGATAAAAAGTGATACATTGGTTAGGCTGCAAGAACTACCAATCATGCTCTCTCAGCCTAGCATTCCTCACAGTCTTGTGAGGATAAAATGGGATAATCTCCCAAATGGGAAGGGGCGGAGGATATGTATTTGAGCAAGAATAATAAGCTAGAGCAGAAAGTATCATGAACTTGAAGTAAAAGAGGGCAGATAGAAGACCGGGTTAAATTATTTCTGGAAAGTGGATAGGGAAAACTCACTTGGGATCATTACTGCCATACACACAAATTATATCCATATTTATTCAAGACCTTGTCCCCTGCATTTTTAGCCTACCACAGATTCTCAAAACGGGACATGAATCTGGGTGGCTAGTTAATTCAATAAGTTGTCCTAATTAACAGGCACTTCTAGAAACATCCTGAAAGTGAAAGTATTCGACTACGTTTGTTGAAACTTAACTGAATACCACCCTAAGGGTCAGATTCAGCTAGACAGTTGTGGGAGCCAGAAAAACGAGCATTCCCCTCTGCCCCCTGCATACTTCCTGCACATACAATCAGTTCTGGAGGTAAAGAAAAACCCCAGAACAGCATGGGGAGCAGGGGGGAGGGAGATTGTTCTGTGGTCCACTGATGGAACAATCACATTGACAAGTAGAATTCCACACTATTTAACAAAACAAAAAAATCACCTTGCCAGCTAATATGTTAAAACACAGTCACATGCAGGTGCGTACACACACTTTAAAAGAACAGCAGTGGGTGCATTTCATAACTGTTAGGAACCACCAGACCACTAAGAGCCATTTAAAAGACATTAAGAGCTCTCAATATATATTAAATATCGGGGAAGACAACCATGTTTTGGCCTGATGCTGGAAGGCAATCAAATTCAGCACTGGGCAACTGTCAGAGGGCCTTCTACTAACTGAGGTACCGCAATAAAAAAGGCCACCCACATCATCTCAGAAGGTGGAACCCCCAGAGTCAGGCCTCAAATGCTGACTTAAACCAGAGGCCAGGATCTCACAGAAGTAGATAGTCCTTCCAATACTGTGGTCTTAAGCTTTTTAGGAGTTTAATTAATTTGAACCAGCGCTGTGAATGGCACCTTGAAACAAACGGGGAGTTGAGTGAGGGTCTGTAATAACTGGCAAGGCCTAAACCTATCTAGAAATCCGAAGCCATATTTGGGTGTTCAGTTCCCCTGTACGATTAGCACTATGTCAGGGAGAACAGAGATGCACTTGCCAGCCCAGCTCCCTGCCACCCTCAACACCATGGGTAGGCAAACTAAGGCCCGGGGGTCGGATCCGGCCCAATCGCCTTCTCAATCTAGCCCACGGACGGTCTGGGAATCAGCATGTTTTTACATGAGTAGAATGTGTCCTTTTATTTAAAATGCACATCTGGGTTATTTGTGGGGGCTGCCTGGTGTTTTTACATGAGCAAAATGCATCTCTTGGTTATTTGTGGGGCATAGGAATTCATTCATTCCCCCCCCCCACAAAATATAGTCCGGCTCCGCACAAGGTCTGAGGGACAGAGGACCGGCCCCATGCTGAAAAAGTTTGCTGACCCCTGCTCAACACACTTGAGGGCGAACATCTGTAGCAGGGAGCCTGTGGTACTTGTGCACCTCCATGATTTAGAACCCTGCATGAACAGTGTTCAACTATTATATAATATTATATGACAGCCATTTAAAGATTAAAACACAGAAGGTAAGGTGGAGCCTCCTAGATCCCTATAGCAGAAATGTCACAAGGCAGAGCAGCTTCTGGAATCAATTGTTTAAGTAGGAATGGAGCCATCAGAGTGCGGATCTTCCAGTTCTCACCCTTCATACTTGATACCTGCTACATGGTAAATGGCACTGAAAGCAACAGACAGCACCAGAAAAATTAGCAGTCTCACTCCTCCTGGCCTTCTCCTCGAGAACCTAGCACAAAGAATTTGGAGTAGGCTTTCTATCTTGGCAACCAAGGCTTCCAAAAGTGGGATGGAAGCCAAATCAAAATGAACCTAAGAATTCAGTTTCATACAAAAATGCCTAGAGTTGGGTGGCAACTGACTGCTCAAGCCCTTTGCTCAAAAGGGGAGCTCCGGCCACTGGTCAATATTTGCCAAGGTCATCTGAATCATGACGACCTCCATCAAATGATCCATTATGAGTCTCAAGAAGGTGTTAATCATCTTCTATGATCCAGCTGGACACAGTAAAGTGCAATAAGCAAGGGTGAAAGCATAATAGAGGAAATCTACACCCCTGCCACCCCTGCAGTTCGAAAGCACGTCAAAGTGCAAGTAGATAAATAGGCACCGCTCCGGCGGGAAGGTAAACAGCATTTCCATGCGCTGCTCTGGTTCACCAGAAGCAGCTTAGTCATGCTGGCCACATGACCCAGAAGCTGTACACCGGCTCCCTCGGCCTATAGAGCAAGATGAGCGTCGCAACCCCGGAGCCATTTGCAACTGGACCTAACAGTCAGGGGTCCCTTTACTCTTTACCTTTGCACCCCTGTACATCAATGTAGGTTGTTACCTAAACTTTTATTTGACTATATGTAAACACTTTTATTGCTTCCTCTCTGGTAAGTTTTGTGCGAAACAGATCATAGTCTTATGAAACTCCTTCCCAATAGAATCATGCTTGGCTCCTTCGGTGTTTGCTTTTAAATAAGCCTTGAATTTATTTATTTTTATTGTTCTGATGTTTCTTTGGTTAAAAATAAGATTGAGCTAGGTCTTCAAACTGGTTCTGCTTTATGTTTTTTAAAATTAAGAAATGTAAGAAATTAAGAATTTATTTTTATCCTGCTGCTTCTGGATAGTTTTAATTTTACAAACAGTCTTTTAAAAATAGGTATTAATTGTAAGCCACATTCTTAAGTCCCCTGTTTTGAAAGACATCATGTAAATCTTTAAGTAATTAACATAAACTGAAATTGTTAATATTAATGCAAAAATCTGAGGTAATCTCTATTAATGCAAGCACTGAAACATAAAGCAATTATGTTACGGCTGGGGGGGGGGGTTTAACGAGTCCCTAAACAATACTGGAAACAATAAAGCATTACATTTATTGGACATTTTGATCTACACACTTCAGAGGACACCGTAGTGAATGGTTATGCTACGTTGCATTTTAAAGTGTTATGGTTAATGTGTAGTGCAATCCTGAATGTGTCAACTAAAAATAAGCCACATTGAGTACAATTGGGCTTTCTCCCTGGGTGTAAAACTTCAGCCACAGAGTACATTTGTGTCTGTATCCCACTACATCCCTGTGATGTGTCCATACATGAGGCTATGGCAGGCCGGCAGTGCTAAATACCACTGAGCAGAATCAATCACCAAAGCTTTTCCGGGACTATATCTCTTCTGGCTGAAGGTGTGTGTTGCATGTTTAAAAGTACCCCCGCAAAATAAAATCCCTTCATACAGAATAATAGCATGTTAGGAAGAAGGCTATAACCATTCTCACAAGCACAAATATATTCACAGTGGCTGCCTTACAGTGATGAAACTTGCTGTTAACTTGGTGCTAAACTGTAGGGATTTAAAGGCTATCATAAGGACCTTCGTCCATTTGAACCTATTCAAGTTTAAATATCAAAGATGAAGGCCCTGCTTCCAGTCCCACCACTGGCTAATAACACTGGACAGGCAGGTATCAGTGAAAAGGCCTTTTCAGTGGTGACCCCACCGTTGTAGAATTCATTCCCAAGGAAATCACCAAGCTCTCTCTCCTCTTACCTTCAGACACACTTCGAAGGCCTCTATGTTTTGCGAAGCTATTTATAACTGAGATGTTTTTACCAGACTCATGGACATTAACCATTGTGTTTCTAAACATTTTAATTGTGCTCAAACTGTTTTAATTGTCTCTATGTAGAGGCGTTTATCTTGAAAAGTGGGGTATGAATGCCTGTTTAATTCCTAATCACCTTATGCCACATAAGAATAATTTCGGCTTTTTATTTATTTATTTCAAAATATTTATATACCACTGTATCATAAAGATCTATCACAGCAGATCTATCACAACCTAAAAATATATATATAACCAAACAATAAAATCATAAAAATAAATTAAAAACAAGCATCACTTGACCATTGTGAGGCATGTACTCTTAACTGCCTGCACAGACCTGGTGGCACAAACAAGTTTTCAACAGGCATTTGAAAGTTGGCACAACTTTTATCAATTTCAACAGAAGCCTCAAATTCAGTAGAAAGTCATTATAAGAACATAAGCTCTCATAAGAACTTCATGATTACAACAAAAACAATGATTCCTTTTGCTACTTTCCCAATGTCTTTATTATTGGGAGCTCAAAATGGATACAGCAAAAATTCTGCCTAAGTTTCTGGAAATCAATGGATACAAAATGAAATTAATCTAGGAAAGGCCTCTATTTCCACCTGCTGAAAGAGAAAGAAGGACAATGAATGACCTTTCTATCAACTTTTTAATGTAATTTCCAAATGATTCCCTGCCTTAAAACCCATGAGAAACTAATTTTAGAAGATAAATTATCCATTCACTGACTGGGAAGATTGGAATCGGGGGAATATGCAGGCAAGTGGTTACTAAACACTCGTTCTAAATATTACAACTTCAGGGAATGATTACAAAATACTCTGTGTGAGGTGGGGGGTATGGCTGGATAATGCTCTTCCCTTCCAATTTTTTTGGCGGGAGGGGGGCAATCCCTTGCTGCCACCCACAGCAATTATATTAAGGACACATTGAAGGATATGCTTGAAAACAGGTCAGTTGTGAGAGATGATGTCAGATCAAAAATACTGCTCCATTACCAGTTTCAGAGTATGACCAGCAAGGGATTCTAACCTCTTCTCTTTAGCATGTCTTATGCATTTTGTGGGGTCCAAAACCATGAAACACCATTCTAACACCAGCACCTGGAAAATAACTTGGGTGTGAAGCAAAGAACACATTGTACTGCCACAGCTATAGGGGACTGCGGGACTATCCTTCTGCACGATGCCACCTTTTTAATATATCATCATAGATGGTCTGTGGTGGCCTAAGTTCTCCAATCTTTCCCCATGCTTCAATTCTCTATTCGTTTACTGGTGTACACAACAGCTTTGTGCTCAGCTTTTGCAATCCACCAGCATGTGTGCAGTCACACCTCTGTTTGTGGCAATGCAATGATCTTGGCGAGCTGGCAACATCAGTGCAGTAGCCCAAGTAGCTCCACTGAGCCAGCATCGCAGTCCTTGCACCACATTCTGCACAGCCATCTGCAGATTCAGTAGTCCCATAGGACCTGTTCCTGCACTCTGCTTGATGCCAATGTCTGCTTTACTTTATGTTATGGAGGAGTGGGAGAGGATTTCTTTACCCAGCCCCATTTTTGGACATCATCACTCAGATTGGCTGCTTGCATGGTTGAAAGCTCCCCAAACTTATTTGTGGCTTGTACGGTGCCGTTGTTTTATTTGATTCTCGTTTTGTATTGTATGATGGGCGCAAATGCCGAATAAACATCTATCTATCTATCTATCTATCTATCTATCTTTGTTGTTGTTGTTGTTCAGTCGTTCAGTCGTGTCCAACTCTTCGTGACCCCATGGACCAGAGCACGCCAGGCACGCCTATCCTTCACTGCCTCTCGCAGTTTGGCCAAACTCATGTTAGTAGCTTCGAGAACACTGTCCAACCATCTCATCCTCTGTCGTCCCCTTCTCCTTGTGCCCTCCATCTTTCCCAACATCAGGGTCTTTTCTAGGGATTCTTCTCTTCTCATGAGGTGGCCAAAGTACTGGAGCCTCAACTTCAGGATCTGTCCTTCTAGTGAGTACTCAGGGCTGATTTCTTTGAGAATGGATAGGTTTGATCTTCTTGCAGTCCATGGGACTCTCAAGAGTCTCCTCCAGCACCATAATTCAAAAGCATCAATTCTACGGCGATCAGCCTTCTTTATGGTCCAGCTCTCACTTCCATACATTACTACTGGGAAAACCATAGCTTTAACTATACGGACCTTTGTCGGCAAGGTGATGTCTTTGCTTTTTAAGATGCTGTCTAGGTTTGTCATTGCTTTTCGCCCAAAAAGCAGGCGTCTTCTAATTTCGTGACTGCTGTCACCATCTACAGTGATCATGGAACCCAAGAAAGTGAAATCTCTCACTGCCTCCATTTCTTCCCCTTCTATTTGCCAGGAGGTGATGGGACCAGTGGCCATGAGCTTAGTTTTTTTGATGTTGAGCTTCAGACCATATTTTGCGCTCTCTTCTTTCACCCTCATTAAAAGGTTCTTTAATTCTTCCTCACTTTCTGCCATCAAGGTAGTATCATCAGCATATCTGAGGTTGTTGATATTTTTTCCGGCAATCTTAATTCCGGTTGGGGATTCATCCAGTCCAGCCTTTCGCATGATGAATTCTGCATATAAGTTAAATAAGCAGGGAGACAATATACAGCCTTGTCGTACTCCTTTCCCAATTTTGAACCAATCAGTTGTTCCATATCCAGTTCTAACTGTAGCTTCTTGTCCCACATAGAGATTTCTCAGGAGACAAATGAGGTGATCCGGCACTCCCATTTCTTTAAGAACTTGCCATAGTTTGCTGTGGTCGACACAGTCAAATGCTTTTGCATAGTCAATGAAGCAGAAGTAGATGTTTTTCTGGAACTCTCTGGCTTTCTCCATAATCCAGCGCATGTTTGCAATTTGGTCTCTGGTTCCTCTGCCCCTTCGAAATCCAGCTTGCACTTCTGGGAGTTCTCGGTCCACATACTGCTTAAGCCTGCCTTGTAGAATTTTAAGCATAACCTTGCTAGTGTGTGAAATGAGTGCAATTGTGCGGTAGTTGGAGCATTCTTTGGCACTGCCCTTCTTTGGGATTGGGATGTAGACTGATCTTCTCCAATCCTCTGGCCACTGCTGAGTTTTCCAAACTTCCTGGCATATTGAGTGTAGCACCTTAACAGCATCCTCTTTTAAAATTTTAAATAGTTCAGCTGGAATATCATCACTTCCACTGGCCTTGTTGTTAGCAAGGCTTTCTAAGGCCCATTTGACTTCACTCTCCAGGATGTCTGGCTCAAGGTCAGCAACCACATTACCTGGGGTGTATGAGACCTCCATATCTTTCTGGTATAATTCCTCTGTGTATTCTTGCCACCTCTTCTTGATGTCTTCTGCTTCTGTTAGGTCCTTTCCACTTTTGTCCTTAATTGTGGTAATCTTTGTACGAAATGTTCCTTTCATATCTCCAATTTTCTTGAATAAATCTCTGGTTTTTCCCATTCTGTTATTTTCCTCTATTTCTTTGCATTGCTCGTTTAGAAAGGCCCTCTTGTCTCTCCTTGCTATTCTTTGGAAATCTGCATTCAATTTCCTGTATCTTTCACGATCTCCTTCGCATTTTGCTTGTCTTCTCTCCCCCGCTATTTGTAAGGCCTCATTGGACAGCCACTTTGCTTTCTTGCATTTCTTTTTCATTGGGATGGTTTTCGTTGCTGTCTCCTGTATAATGTTACGAGCCTCCATCCACAGTTCTTCAGGTACTCTATCCACCAAATCTAAGTCCTTGAACCTGTTCTTCACTTCAACTGTGTATTCATAAGGAATTTGATTTAGATTGAATCTTACTGGCCCAGTGGTTTTTCCTACTTTCTTCAGTTTAAGCTGGAATTTTGCTATAAGAAGCTGATGATCTGAGCCACAGTCAGCTCCAGGTCTTGTTTTTAATGAGTGTATAGAGCTTCTCCATCTTTGGCTGCAGAGAATATAATCAATCTGATTTCGATGTTGTCCATCTGGTGATGTCCATGTGTAGAGTCGTCTCTTGTGTTGTTGGAAAAGAGTGTTTGTGATGACCAGCTTGTTCTCTTGACAGAACTCTATTAGCCTTTGCCCTGCTTCATTTTGATCTCCAAGGCCAAACTTGCCAGTTGTTCCTTTTAACTCTTGACTCCCTACTTTAGCATTCCAATCCCCTATAATGAGAAGAACATCCTTCTTTGGTGTCATTTCTATAAGGTGTTGTAAGTCTTCATAGAATTGGTCAATTTCGGTTTCTTCAGCACTGGTAGTTGGTGCATAAACTTGGATTACTGTGATGTTAAAAGGTCTGCCTTGGATTCGTATCGAGATCATTCTATCATTTTTGAAATTGCATCCCAGTACAGCTTTCGCCACTCTTTTGTTGACTATGAGGGCCACTCCATTTCTTTTACGGGATTCCTGCCCACAGTAGTAGATATGATAGTCATCTGAACTGAATTCGCCCATTCCTGTCCATTTTAGTTCACTGATGCCTAGGATGTCAATTTTTATTCTTGCCATCTCATTTTTTACCACATCCAGCTTACCAAGGTTCATGGTTCTTACATTCCAGGTTCCTATGCAATACTTTTTTTTACAGCATTGGACTTTCCTTTCGCTTCCAGGCATATCCGCAACTGAGCGTCCTTTCGGCTTTGGCCCAGCCGCTTCATCAGCTCTGGATCTACTTGTACTTGTCCTCCGCTCTTCCCCAGTAGCATGTTGGACGCCTTCCGACCTGAGGGGCTCATCTTCCAGCGTCATATCTTTTATATGCCTGTTGTCTTTGTCCATGGAGTTTTCTTGGCAGGGATACTGGAGCGGCTTGCCAGTTCCTTCTCCAGGTGGATCACGTTTGGTCCAAACTCACCACTATGACCTGTCCATCTTGACCTGTCCATAGCTTCCCTGAGTAATTCAAGCCCCTTCGCCACGACAAGGCAGTGATCCATGAAGGGGTCTATCTATCTATCTATCCCCAAATGCATGTATTTATTTATATATTTACAGTGCTGGTTTTTCTAGAAAAAGAGGTGCCGGAACTCACCATGAACGCCTCCCTTGTTCTCTTAGAATGGCAATGGTGCCCAGCTGAGAGATGCTGGGACTGAGTTCCAGCGAGTTCCTGCTGAAAAAAAAGCCCTGTATACCTAACATATAACATATATATATATATTTGTGTGTGTGTGTAATTGTTACTCAAAATGAACATTTTCCATGACAAAGCCAGCTGGGCATTTGCTAAGGTTATATTTTGTTGGGGAGGTTTCAAATACTGCACTCCTTCACCCACAGACTGAAGCAAGAGATACTTTATATGAAGCCGTTGATCACATCCTTTGTCTTTTATTCCGATTCAAAATGCTTGTGCATTCAACACCTGAGCTTTCTAAGCCTAAGAGCTTGCTTTTGTTAAGCATGATGTCAGGGAGGAAAACCATTGCAACGTGGGGTATAAGGTATACAATGCTGGCTGGATATCGCAACTTGTGGTGTTGGTGGTGACACGGCAAGCTGACCCAGGATGTTGTTTCACTACAAAGAGTTTCCAAGCAGAAAGCTATGACCCAGCCGGTGCTACTGGCATTTGATGACATTATAGTGTTTAATTTTCTAGACATGAGTACTACATGGAAGGGTTTGGTGGACAGGCCTGGCTTGCCGCTTATCAAGTAATGGATACCATCAATCAATAGCTGCAACATCACTCTCATTAATCAGAGTGGTTCGGTTGTCTGACAGGAAATGCCATAGAAAGAGTAACACAGGGAAGGGATCACATTATCACCTGCGAGTGTTGACAGTGTCCACTTGGAGCCCTCTTTCGGACAAAAGGCTTGGTGTCTGAATCCCTAGCAAATGATAACGCATGGGGAAGGGATCTGTCAGCAGACTTCACAGCACCTACAATAGTCTTCTACCATTTAGACTAGAATTCAAGCTTGATTTCCGACTGCTGACAAGCTCCATTGCCACCCCTCTTCCCTCCCCCCTTTCCCTACGTATTTGGTTTTCTATCTCAGTAGCAAAAAGCGAGGCTTTAACAGAACAGTGTTTCTCAAATGTGTGTCCCCAGCTGTTGTTGGACCACTGTTCCTGCTAGCTAGGGATGATGGGAGTTGTAGTCCAACGATAGCTGGGATTTTTTTTATTTAAATAAATGCCTTGCACACAACAGGTGGTTCTAAAATTGTGCAGCAGATGAAGGCTTAAAAAATGCTCACCGGAAAGTTTTAAATGTACAATATTACCGGTACATCTTAGCTATCCCCCATCCTTCCATAATGCCTCTTAACAGTCTTCTAGAAGTCACACCGACAAGGTTACAAGGCCATTTCTGTTCTCCACCTGGCAAAAGGCATTTTTCAATAGGTCTCCCTCTCTGTATTGTTAGACCCCCCCCCCCCAAAAAAATGGTACACTCAAAATCCATTGCAAAGCTTTCATCTTATTTGAAACACAACCTGAATTCTAGGTGGGAATCAAACTTGTTTTTTTTCTGTACATCTCATGGGTATTCAATCATAAAAAGGGTTCCTTACCCTTTTGTCTTTATATGACCCTACAAAAAGTTGGTAAGAAGCAATTAGAAATGAAAACAAGTAGGGAGAGAGAACTGTGGCTTATAAATTTTGTGTATGGTGAATATTCAGGACTGGGTCTACAATTACCAGAACTATATCTCATCTTCCTTTCCCCCAGTCTGCTGGACCCTGTATTATGAGGAACTGCTCAGAACTTGATTCAGCACTTCCCCTATCCTACCTGCTTCCCCTTCCAAGTTGGCACAAATTTCTTCCCCTCCGTTCTTTTTCCTAGCCATATTACTGTGTTCAGTGAGCCACTTTCCCAGTGCCAAATCCTGGATATACCTAGGGAAGTACAGATGCATACTGAGAAGTGTGATCAGTATTATGGAAGTTATTCTTTGTTGCAACGCAGGAACCTGCATAAGCATTTTGCTTTAGGGAAAAA
Organism: Lacerta agilis; assembly: GCF_009819535.1. NCBI lineage: Eukaryota > Metazoa > Chordata > Lepidosauria > Squamata > Lacertidae > Lacerta > Lacerta agilis. Next base: position 15,178,338 of record NC_046316.1, read on the forward strand.
CCTTGGGGTACCTAAGCACAGGGCAACTTCTTCTAAGAAATTTCGTGACTCGTATCTGAATATGTTGCTTCCTTGATGACTGGTTTGCTAAGCTGAATCCTCCACATTCACCTTGTCTTTTCTCATTCGGTGAGATTGTGGCAAACTTTAGAGCAGGAGTAGAGAACCTGTGGCCCTTTGGATGTGGTTGAATTCCCTGAGGGTTACTCTCAGATAAGAGAAATGCTGTCTTAGCTGAGCTTCATAAATGCAAAATTGTTCACAGGATTCTTGCCCAAATTCTAAAGAAAGATTTTGCCATCTGTTCTTGAGCAAGGCTTCCATATGCTAGGATTCCCCCCCCCCCAAGAGGAATCATGAATTTCTGCCCAAAATTACCACTTTAATATTAATATAATAGAATAATATGGTCATGGATGCTTGGAATTGTAGTCCAAGAACATCGGGGGGGTGGGGGGTGGGAGGCGCAAAGATTCTGCTCAATGCAGAATGGTGTAGCCTCCAATGAATCGATTGCAGCAATGTTGCTAATTACTCTTTGATGTTAATGTATGCTTGCCTTCTAAAATGTGAAGAGCTCGTCCGGAGCCAAATGCTAAACACCTAGTGGACTGCATGATTCTGTAATTCTTTGGCTATTCACATGACTGCTATCAGTGAGGGTGGGTGGTCCAAAAAAGGAGATATAACTGGAAGTTGATCTGAAATTGGGCTTATCATGTAACACACTACTAATGTACTAGTGTGTACACACCTCTTTTAATTTTCATTCTTTAACACAGGTCTTATTCTTTTACACTTTGTTTGGTGTATTCCTGCCTTCCTCCAAGAAGCTCAGAAAGGCATATATGTGAAATAAGAATCACAGAATCATAGACTCATAGAGCTGGAAGGGTCATCTGGTCCAGTGCAGGAATCTCAACAAGAATTCATACATGACAGATGACCATCCAACCTCTTCTTAAAAAACTCCAAGCAAGTTTTGTTCTTGGCAACTGGATGCTCTTTTAAAGTGATCAAGGCAACATTAATCAGCCCTAATACCCAGATAAACTACCGGTATATTCAAGTATTGCTAGTGGGTGTAAAAGAAAATCTTCATAGCAAAAACACCATATGAAATGTTTGTTATTATCACACTTGGCACACCTTCTCTGTATAAACTATTAATTCCAAAGGATTACACCAGGCTTGGAAATAGATGTAGGAGATAACGGAACTGTCAATGAGCCATAAATGGCTGTATCTAGCCGGTGGGTAGTAACACACACACACACACACACACACACACACAACCTTTGGCTAGTAACTTACATGGACTTATTTACAAGGTTGGATTAAAAAAAACAAGACCATGGGGCAAGTCTTCAACTAACAATAGGTTTTCCTACTGTGAGGGTGAAAACCTTAGGTACAAGCACTCCCTCTCACTGACTATGCAGTCACCAAAGACTCTGATCTCAGAATCTGCAGAGGAACCTAGATGCACTCTCAGCTCTCACAACAAATACGTGTGAACATCTCTTAGCAACAGCTGGTCATAAGCAAGCAAAGAAAGTCAACATTTCCCATTTAAAAGCATCCCACATGCATTATAAAGTAAAGTGAAAGAAGTCGGGGAGGGAGGGGAGAGAGAGACTTCATCCAAAGCACTTAGGTTGCAACGAAATGTTTCTGTGCACCTAAGAGAAAACTCACCCTTGATTGTCCTCAATTGCTTTATCCTTAACAAGGAGGTTAAAGCTTGATATAGATATTGCTCTCATGTTGATTTTTCAGGGCCTAAATGAGAAATCTCAAGTGTTGGTGGCATGGACTCTAGCTTAGGCCGCAACCATAACCCCACTTACCTGGGAGCAAGTCTCAGCAAGACTTACTGTATATACTTGAGTATAAGCCTAGTTTTTCAGCACATTTTTTGTGCTGAAAAAGCTGCCCTCAGCTTATACTTGAGTGAGGCGGGCGGTGGGGGCGGTGAGAAAGAAGCCCTTTCTCTCCGCTCGTGCCACCACCCGCTCTCCCCAGTCAACCATTCCTTAAGAAGCGTACAAGAACAGCGGTTCTTTACTTTTCCCAGGCAGCTTGTTCCATTCCTGAGCTGCTCGCATAAATGCAAACTTGGCAAAGGAGGAAGAGGAAGGAGCAGCCCGAAGGGCTGCTTTTGGGCTGCTCGTTCCTCCTCCTTCTCCACAGAGGCAAAGGTGAACCTGCTTATACTCGAGTCAATAAGCTTTCCCAGGTTTTTGTGGGAAAATTAGGTGCCTCGGTTTATATTCGGGTATATACGGTACTTCTAAGGAAGCATGGTTAGGTTTCTACACCTAAATGGGGGCTGTCTGTGGACGCAGACCTGAAAGTTTTATTAAAAACACAGAAGGGAATGGGGGCTTGTAACACCATCCTCTGCAACTGGCAGGAAATGTGAATCTTGTTTCCTGGTCATGCATGGAATAAATATTGGACTTAGGCAATATTTCCTACTTTTTCACTGCAGGCTCCGTTTTTACAGCACAGCACAAGCCACTAAACATTGGGGATCCAGGTCTAAATGTGGGTCTGGGTCCCATAGTTTCAACTTGGCACTGACTCAAGAAAAAGAGGAGGGAGGGGTATCAGAGAAATATTATTTGGGTAACCTCTATTAATATGGGTGTCTGGAAGCATTTAATTGTGCAGAATTTTGGATCAAGAAGACTAGATGGCACTCCTTGCACTTGGGGAGCTGAGGTCCTTTGTATTTCTTACTTAAATACCAATACCTAAAATAACAATAACACTAATGTAAAGTGGGCAAGATTCACATGACCACTTGGGCACGAGAAAGTGTGGATCCCTGGGCAAGACTTAATGGTGTGTCATATGCCCAAATGAACAAAATAAAGGGTTGTATACAGCTAATACACAGAACAGATCCATTGGAATTAATGGCCATGGCTAACTTGGGGTCCATTAAATTAAATGCATTTGCTCCTCTGAGTAAAAGTTAACCGAATAACAACCCGAAATCTATTGCTTCTCTGAAGATTCAGTGCTTGCTGCACAGTCTGTAATTGAAAGCTTGTTGTGGTGGATGGTGTTAAGCAACTGGGAAGGATGACTAAAGCTCCAATTCATCCTCAGCCAGGATGTTCACTGAAGAACATCCAGATTCAAACTGCAGTTCAGCCCACCTCATAGGGCTGTTGTGAGAATCCTGTACTGGGTAACAAGTAGACAAGGGTTCTGCTTCTTCATTTCTTGGAGTTGCAGTAAAGAACTCCCATAGGGGGCACAAAAAATGGCAGGGAAAATGTTTAGTGTAACTCGAAACTTCTCACCTGCTTTGCTTTATGGTTATGCTGTGGACCCATGACAGTCAATCCTTCCTATTGATCTGTGGTCATCACCACTAAGTGCAAATCAAACACCGATTTCTCCTTGACAAACCTAACATGCATTTTAAAAAGATAAAAGATCCCTTTGAGTGGTGTCTGAACACCACATTTCTCCATTCCATTGATAGCAACAGACACTCTTCTCTTGCGAAGGCATTAATCTCCACCGTGGTATAACACCAAAGTAGGAAATACTTAGCATGGGTATGTATATAGATTAATGTGTGCCGTGTGATGTGTGTTCAGGGACCTGCGTTAGGTTATAAATAAGGATTAGCATAACTTTAGGGAGATTAATGTGTGTGGCAACTTGGGCCTGTTTCCTTACAGCAGAAAAAGATTCCAGGCAATTCTGACTATACGGGGGGGGGGGGGGTACAAATTGAGGCTTGAGAAATAATGGCCAGTTGAGGGGGGAAATCCCATGGAGTAATGTAAGGTCCTGTATATGGGACTGCCCTTGAGAACTATTTGGACACTTCAGTTAGTGCAAAGCACAGCAGCTAGGATTCCTAACTAGGACTAGTTGTGTGGATGATATCCCCATCAGTTGCATAATGGTTCCTAGTCTATTCCAAAACACAGTTTGTGATGCTGATTCTTACATTTGGAACTGAAGAGCTGGAAGGACCACATTCTCTTGTAGTAACTTGTCCAAACATTAAAATAGTATTCAGAGACTTTTCTCTGAGTTCCCTCTGAAGTAAGATGGGCAGTGATTAGCGAAGGAGCCTTCTCTGTGATGCTGCCAATTATGGATGTAACCTGGTGTCCATTCTCTATGTATGTTTTTAAACACCAAGTAAAGTGTTGGACAAGGACCAGAGAGATCTGGGTTCAAATCAATACTCTGCTCATTAGGAAATGCTGGCCCACTCGCTATCTCTCACCCTAATCTACCACACAAGGTTGTTGTAAATAATAAAATCATGTATAATACTCTGGGCTCCTTGGAGGAGTCAGATATCCATTAAACAAACAAACAAACAAATGCTCACTCAGGCCATTTGATGTAATGTCTCAGCTATACTTTAACTTGGATTTGTTTGGGGTTTTTTTCATTATGAGATAGTTTTGATCTCATAACTGCTACTCTCAGTTCTATTTCTTGTTCTAATCTGGGGGAGCCTGTTTTGACTCAGCCCCAATTAAGATTCACTCCAAGCTCTTCCAGTCTTACATTTCCTTAAAAAGGGCTCTCTGGGTAGCATTGGCCTCAATGAATACTACAGCCATCAGGCTGGGCATAATAGAAATAGCTGTCTGGATTACTATCAAGGTTAAGCAGGCCCTACAGTGCAGCTAACACACTAGCAGCTGCCAAACGCATGGTTGCTTTTGAAGGCGTTCAAAATCATCCAGCTTATCCTTCAGTTTTGTCATCAATGGTGGATCATAATATTCTGGATACTATTTAGAGCCCAGCCAAGTATTCCTGCTGTCACAATGGTATCCTCTGCAGGAGTGGCCAAAGCAGCCACAAATATTATTGCACCTCTCCAGCAAACACAGTAATCACACACCCTTCCAACAGTTCACAGATGAAAACCAGGATACCACCCTCCTCTAGTTATTGAACCCCCATTCTCACTACCCCATCATTTCCTATCCCCACTAGGCACTGCCAGCTCTTGGTGCTGAGGGATAGCTCAGTTGGTACAGTGTAAGACTCTTAATCTCAGGGTTGTGGGATTGAGCCCCACATCGGGTGAAACATTCTTGCATTGCAGGGGGCTGGACAAGATGATCCTCGTGGTCTCTTCCAACTCTACAATTCTATGATTCTATGTTCTGGATTCATTTATTTTGCATCAGCCGGTCTTGCACCAACTGAAAAACAAAGAGGGTGCTTGCTCTTCTGAGTAAAGGTATACCAAGCATAATTGCCCTACCATCAACAGTTAAAAATGAATCCCACTTCCCATAGCAGCATATGAAATGTCAAGCCACACCCTGCATTGTGCCTTGTTTGTTTTATTCTTACATTTGTGTTCTGGCATTTTTATAGGGGGCAGATGGGGCACATCAACTTGGGAAGGTAGCCCATCTAGGAGAAGTTAGACTGTGATTCTAAACCTCCACTGCCTTGCAGGATATCTTCGGGAGAAGAAAAGGCTAAGGAGTAAACCGTACACAAATCCAGAGTGGAGTCCTTAAGACGGTTGGGTGGCACCTTGTACGCCTCCTTCTGACAACTCCTGCAGCCAATCTGGTGCTAAACGTATTGCCCTGCTTTCCTTTGGACCCCATCAGTGAGGCCGAGAGGGGGGTTTTATCATCTGAGTAGCCCAGGACCCCAATACAAACTGCCCAAACTTGCACCCCGAGGAGGTCACTTTGGTGCTGCTAACACAGTGGTTTGACTTCACCCTTGGCACAGCTCTCCATTGTCTCTCGAGACAGACAGATGCCAATAACAACCAATAATAAGTGCAGGCTTTTCATCAAAGGAACTCAAGGTGTTCTGCATGGCTCTCCTCCTCCCTGCTTTGTCTTCGCAACAACCCTGTGAGGTAGGTTACGCAGAGAGTCAGTGACTGGCCCAAGATCACCCAACGAGCTTCACAGCTGAGTGGCGATTGGAACCTTGGTCTTCCAGGTCCAAGTCTGACACTACTATACCACGCTGGCTAATAACACTGTCCTAGCACCCAAGTGCAGGATTGTGCATGGAAGGCATGGTGCATCTACCATCTACTCCACAACATTTAATTTATTTACACTTAAAGAAAAATGCTGGAAGCCCAAGACTGGCAATTCTAGCAAATTGTGCCAACAAAATACAACAACAACAACAATGATAATCTGAAAACACCCTTAGAAAAAAAAGGAGAAAGAAAACAGGTACCAAAAATACAGAGCATATGCCATTGAATAAGCCAATATTATAACAGGAACAACAATTAATGGGTTATAACAGAGATAATGGGCCACTTTCATATTTAAAACAACAATGTATCTTTTTAGCTTCTCTCTTTTTTCTTTTTGTTTAAAGCAAATAAAATCCACCATTTGAAAACCCAAATAATTTCTCTCTCACACACACATTAGGAATGCCCCATTTGGAATATGACAACCCTAGGGGGCAGGACATGTGTTCCAGCAGGATTCAAACAAAGCATTTGACAGCAACTTCAGGCGGCTGAGTGGTCATGTTGTTCCTGCAATCATTGTATGCAAATCATGACCCAACAGAGCCACCCATCTGAGGTACCATTATCTTCAAAAACAGTGCAGATACTACAAGGCACGCTTGTCCTAAATGGTCGAATATGATCCAAGCCAACTGGGGGCTAGGGAAGGGAGAGAAGAAACAGCAGGGATAACAAAAAAAAACCTGGCTAGGATTCAGAGGCAAGCTTCTGTTGGCCCAGTTCCTGCAATATGCACAGAAATCCTCTAATCTGCTGGACCATCCTTCTGGGATATTACACCAGCACAAACATTTATAACACACATAGACACAAATGGAATAAATCTTAACACAATTTCTTAACACGGGGGGGGGGGGAGGGGAGAGAGAGAGAGAGAGAGAGAGAGAGAGAGAGAGAGAGAGAGAGAGAGAGAGAGAGAGAGAGAGTTTTGACCTTGAAGGCTGGTTACCAGACCCAAGTATTTGCACAGATAAACTGAAGGGAAAATCCTACCTACTATGGTGGAGTGGAATCCCCATTGATACAAATACAGTAATACATTTTGAGAATTACTATAGATAGGATTTGCCAGGGTGGGGGGAAATCTGCCAAAGAAACTGCACAGTTCAGTCCAAGCCAGGGCACGCCACATAACAAAGGCTCCTGTTGGTCCAGTTCCACATAACCACTACACCAGCAACAGAGGCTCTGGGGAGGTGTTGCACCCCAGTTACTATCAGGCCGGTGACAGAAGTAGGTGGAACAATTAACATGTCTAAGAAGCTACATTTCACCCATGCAAAAGTTAGAGGTTTCTAGAAATGCATCTCCATCCAGACTTCCGTTTATATTCCCCCCCCCCCGCCTCAAATCCAGCCTGTTGTTCACTCAGTTGTTGCCAGGGAGAAATCTTAATCTCCAGAGGCATACCTAGGGGTTGGTGAAACCAGCCCCCACCAAGGGCACAGGCCTGGAGGGGGGTGCAAAGATCACCTATCAGACGATGGCAGCCTTTCTCAAGCTTGGGTCCCCATATGTTGTTGGACTAAAACTCCCATCATCCCTAGCTAGCAGGACCAGTGGTCAGTGATGATGGGAGTTGTAGTCCAACAACATATGGGGGCCCAAGCTTGAGAAAGGCTGGATTATGGACATAACACCGTTATCACAGTGAAATCAAATGTGGGAGAAGCTTCTCATCCTTCTCATACTGTGACACAAAGGCATTTTTTTCTTGAGAGGGGACACCAATACAGCTCATTGCCAAGGGTGCAATAGACCCTAGGTATGACTTTGGCTATCTCACACTTATCCCACCCACCTCACACAAGGCGGGGGGGGGACGGGACAAGAGAACTGGGCTGTTTATTTGAACGTAGTCTATCCTAATCACCTGAACAAACTGTTCCCAAAAGTAATTAGGAAGGTTAGGTACAAGATGCACCAACAAGTTTGCTCTTTATTTTCTCCATGTAGTGAAGGGGAGAAGCACTCTAAGATTCATAACTAAGATTTCCCCCTGAAAAACAATGAGTAGACAAGCCCAAAAAAATCAAAATGAGTTTGTACTTAAGGTTGCCAGGTCCTGACTTGAATGGGGCTCCCTAATTAGGTACACAGTGAATTAGCTGCATCCCTGCAACTGGGTTTGGAGGAGTCCATCCTTTCCAATAGTTACACAGGTGACAAAATGAATGACACACCAACATGTGTTGCAGCATCTGGAAGTCAGGGCTATCAAGAGCAAAAGCAAAGGAAGACAGAAAGCAAAGGCCCAGAAAGAAGGAAACAACGAGTTGACGACCACAGTCAGTCAACATCTGGCAATGCTAGTATGGATGTGTTGCAATGCATGCTCAGATGAAAAGTGGGGCCTATGCATCTGGTTATGGCACAAAGTCAGACCTGAACTCGTGCCAGTCTCTCTGGCACTAGGTTAGTAAACTGGAGGCAAAGTCATTAGGAGACACAGCTAGCAACCCAATTTCTGTGTTTGGCAAATAAATAAATAAAACACCATGGCCACCTCTCTTGTAGACCACATCTGGGGCTGTGACCTGACGCAGAAATATTTCTACAAGACTCCCAAGGTTGGGCCAAAGCTCTATTTGAGAGATCCTTTGAGCAAGACAAGAGAGGGTAGTTCAATTGGGCTAGCCATTTATTATACGAAGCTGAAATGACTTAAAAAATTATAGCGTTTTCACCTCTCACATCTCAGCCACTTAATATATACAAAACTGCCACCTTGAGTATACTCCAATGATTACAAGGGTGTCTCAGCCCCCTGTAAATCACAGGAGATGCTGATGAAGTTCTGTCTATTGCTAACTTTAGATATTCCATATGCAAAGCAATCAGTTAACACCACAATATCCACTGCTCCCTAGAGACACCAGCACTTGAATAATTCAGCTACCTTTTGTTACAGGCACATACTTCTTTACGCTGCAGAAATAACTGTTTCTGCTCAACTAAAAATTCCCAATTTATGCTTGTCTGATGTTGTACTGCTTGTGAACCATTTGCTAAGAAGTAGAGGCGGGTGCATTACCCATGGTTTGCATGAGAGAAATTCTGAGCCACGGGGGAGGGAATCTTTACAAACCAATCCAAACCTGGCACCTTAGGTGTTGAGTAACAAGCCCAAGGGTAGAGGAAGAAACAGCACACAGTGCATCCTATGCTGTTGAAAGGATTTCTCATAATTCCTGGTAAAAGCTAGCACTGCTTACTCAGAAAGTAATTTAGGAGCTTTTGGATGTTGCTATTTTAATTCTAATTTATGTGGGGTTGGTGGTGGGAGAAAGACTGACAAAGCAGCTTGCATATATGCTGAAAGGTTAAAATACAGAATACAACAAATGGCAAAGAAATTTTTAAAATAAACTTTCAGCACAAGAGTGTCTACTAATTGCAGCATTCACTTTAATAATCGGAAGGATGCATAATCAAAGCCCTTAAGTTTACAAAGCTGGCATCTGCCCTTGCCTCAAGGACATTTAGTTACTGGAGTGTGGCTGAGATTTGTCACAAAGGTGGCAAACCCACACGAGGTGCAATGTGGTGCTTACTGCTTGGAGGCAAGAGAAGTGTGTGGAGAAAGTAGGAACAGGAAAACACTGAAGCCCAGAACTAAAAGGAATGAGTCATCCTTTGCATCTAGATAAATCTTGATCTTGCAGAATTACTCATGAAGAAAAATCTTCTTTATCCAAGTGCTTCTCAAAGCACGGGATTTCCTGATTGTGACTTATTCATTCCACAAGACACATCTGAGGTCAAGGGTTTATGAAAAGCAAAGAGTGAAAATAAAGGAATTAGATATACAGGAGCAAAATATACACAGCTTGATTATCAAACCTCCTGCCAACTGCACCAACATTTTGAATGAGCAACTGGCAGCCTAATGTAAGCTAGGCCAGCTAAAACAACAACCAACTCAGCCCTCAGCAGCCTTTTCAATCTCAAATCAAGATGCAGCAAGGATGTTTTGCCCAGTTCTTTTAACTGTAAGGAAGCAGATTGGGTCCAAATTTCTGAGAACAGAGTTTGACTTGCAGAATACAACACTGTCAGATGTCTGCTCCCCGTTCAACATTGCAACCTCCTGCGTCCTCCAAAAATCTCTGGATGTTTGGTGGTTCCTATGGAATAGTGTAAGACAGGACAAGTGTGGGAAACCTTTCGCCTTATAGATGTTACTGAACAAAAACTCCCACAAACCCTGGCCACTGGCCATGCTTTTTTGGACTGGTAGGAGTTGCAGCTCAGCAACCCTGGCTGTGACAAAATTCCTCTTGAAGGTAATAAGAATTGGAAATCAACATGCTCTGGATAAAACACAATGACTGCCTAGCAATGTTTCCCCTGTATCCCTGCTGTATTTTGCTTTCAAAATAGATTTTGTGGGTTCTTTGGACTATAATAAATAATGTGTGTTTGTGTGTGTGTATGTGCCTGACCACTGGATGTGAGGGGGCTGAGCTGCTCAACAAACACCACATTTAATTCCGTTCCTACTCCAGTTAGCCTCAGGAGAACGGTTGTGATAAATAGGCCCAATTCAACACAGAGACAAAGACACACTGTCAGTGTTCAGGTCTTCAAAGAAAGCATGAGGGCATAAAGTGAGATGGGGACATGTATGTTGCCATCACCCACCATGCAGCATTCAAAATTAGCCATGCACCAAGCGCATTTTGCATTTGTCTATTGGCTACTTGCGACCAAGTGAAGATGCCTGGGTGCCACAATGGTGCCTGACACATCCACCATCAGGTTGGCTGGTACACAGCAGCTCCCCCCCCCTTGCTATGGCATGAGTCAGAATTTAGCTGAAGCTAACAATATACACAATTTATTTTCAGCTTTGTAGTCTTTAAGGCACCTAAACATTTCGTTAGTGCGCCCATAACCTAGGTTTAAGTGGCCATATGGTGAATAGCTTTTTCTAAAACTGCCACCATGTCCCCATCCGTCCCTCATCCCCAGTTTCCTTCCACTGAGTGGCAAGGTGAAAAGGGGTTTTGTAAGAAAATTTGGCTGAACAAACTTAGAAGTCTCCCTGTGATTGGGAACCCTGAAAATAATACAAGGGGAGAATGAATGATTTCCAAAGCTATGTTTCCGCAGCACAAATTCAAAATTGGAATATTATAGTTATTGGCAGTGGGGGAGTGAATAGGACCTCAACTTGCCCTGTGGAGAACTCTGTAGCAGAGCTGATCTCAGCAGAAAGCAGAGCTTGGAAGTCAACAGATAGGCATTAATATCCAGCTCCCTGGGATTTGCTGTGTTACTCTGCAGCCAGCTGATCCTTTAAAGGGCTTGTAAACAGCCAAACTGGGCTCTCTGCAAACCCATTCCGCCTTGCAAAAAGCCCTGCTCAGTACCTAGAAGAGAGAACAGTCAACTGATGGGCAGTGCTTCAAAGCTGAAGGGCTTTTTGCAAGCCCCAAGCTAAGAACACTGTTTGGTGCTTTGGTCAGCTGATTGACAGAACTTCAAAGCACCATGCAAGGCTCTTTGCGAGCTCTGAACGGTGATTTGAAGATTGTTGAGACTTCAGAGCACCCCATCACCTGACATCATTGTGACATCAGTTGAGTGTCAGGTGGGCAGCCCCACCAACTTGCTGAATTGGGCCCACAAGGGGTAAGAGAAGTGGCCAGATCCAGTTCCCCACCCAATCTAAATGTTGGCATTGGGGGAGATTCAAAAGCATTCAGTTTCAAGTTAATAAATGATAGTTGCTAAACACACCTGAGAGTTTGTGATTTTTACTAACTCTTTCCCCTTTGTGTGATCACCCTCAAGTCTGCATGTGCGCATGGTTTCAAGGAGACAGTAGTGGGTCCAGCTGTGGTCTAATGATTTCAGTGATTAGGACAGAAATAAGCATTTGGCGTACTTTATATTATATTTTCCATGAGATCGCACATACTGTAGGGCAGGCACCTAACATTTGCTAAAGCTAAATAACTGACACTTCTCAGTTAGTAGGAGAATCAGGGCACTGTGCATAAGTGAGTCTATCTTATACAGATGGCCTAACTACCTATAAATATTGGACTTGCCCAAAATAAAATAATTCATTACTTACCAGAATATACAAACATGTACAGTATATTCATCCCAAGCTAGAAGATGTTAAGGGTAACTGCCCTTTTCATTTTTGCAACGTATAATCACTATCCACAAGGGGAGGGGGGGAGGAATGTGGAAAATTACAGGATTAGTCAGAAGGGAGGCAGGACAAGACGGAATCAACTTAACATGAGTAATGCTGCCTGCTTTTGTCAGTGTATGTTTATTACAAGAAGAGAGCAGTTTACAAAATCCTCAGTGCGTCTAGAAATCAAATCAACGTTGCAATACGTTACTGCGAAATCTTTGCCGGCCTAGTACATACCCAATTTGCAACTTCGGCAAAACAAGGTTAATTTAATGCTTTAGTGTTCTAACATAATTGGCAGGATGTCTTACCAGGTACAAGGAATCTTCATGGGAGCCACAAGCAATTATGTACAGGGAGGAGTTGGGAGTGATTGTAAAAGTATCCCCTCTTAAAAGTTGTCAGAACTGAAGTGAAATGAAACCATGTGGCAAGAGTTGTCCTGAGCTAAACATCACTGTATTTTGCTGAGCTTTTCAGCAATACCCAAAATGCCTTGCTTTTTGGGGTAGTTTTTTTTTTACTTTTGGGGCCATTTATTTATTTAAAATGCTCTCTTGGTGATGTCATCGTGCAGCTAAGTCTGATTGGCTGCATAGTGTTGTGACATCACTCAGTCCACTATTTATAGCATAAAGTGGTATCTCGAATTAAGAACTTAATTCGTTCTAGAGGTCCGTTCTTAACCTAAAACTGTTCTTAACCTGGGGTACCACTTTAGCTAATGGGGCCTGCTGCTCCTGCTGCGCCACCGCCACGCGATTTCTGTTCTCATCTTGAATCAAAGTTCTTAACTCAAGGTACTATTTCTGGGTTAGCGGAGTCTGTAACCTGAAGCGTCTGTAACCCGAGGTACCACTGAACTCTCCAGTGCCTGTTCTCTCTTCATGCTGCAGCCTCCCTAAGTCGCTGCAGAATTCTCAGTCCTCCCCAGGTACCCTCCAGATGTTTGGGAATACAACTCCTATTGGTGCTATACCGACTGGGGCTGATGTGAGTTGTAGCCCAAAATGTCTGGAGGGCATCAAGTTGCGGAAGGTTCCCGTGACTGGTGTAAATTTGCTATGATGTGCCTGTACCAAGGAGGAAGCAGCAACTAAGGGAAACAAAGGCGTCAAAAAAGGTGAACATCTAGAACTGTATCAGTGTATTCATTAGCATCCCACTAAAGTCTCAAAAGTAAAAAAGATAATCTCCTACACAGCCCCAAATGACACAGCAGACCTTTCTACTGTGCCTTTGGTGTGTTTCTTTCATGCCTAACCACCACCAAAAAGCTCTTTTCATTCATTCTTTCAAAATTCCCTCCATAAATATATCTCTCATGGTTTTGTCAACCTTTGATGCTGAAAATGTTGGCACTTTGGACTAAGCGCCTCTGAGCACATGCATTCTTTTCTCTTCTCTCCAGGAAAAAAACAATTGTTAATTCGATTTTACCACACACACACCTCCAATTTTGCTGGCAATAAACACACCCAATGGAATGCACCACATTATATGTGCTTGGCATCTCATTTAAAGAGGGCCTTCATGGGTGCCATGTTGCCACACCAGCCCAATGCCCACACCAGCAGGCTATGGAGCCCTGGTATGCCAGCCATGCATGTGTAATGCCTTATAGGTTTAAGGCACTGCGCATGTGCAATGACACATAGATAGGTCCCTCTTCTCCACATGCATCTGATTAAAACTGGCCTAAGAGGCAACTGTCTATACTACAGAGTAGTGAGCATGTGTTCACATTTGACAGTGCCCAGCAGCCACCGACCACATGAGGCACATTAGTGCACATGCGCATAGTGTTACAGCTCAGCACCAGCGACAATCACTCAGCTGGAATTTTAATTTGATAAGTGTTTGGCCCCTTCATTTGCTGCAACCTGCTAAGAAGGGTGAAATTCAGGCTGACCTGTATAGTTCTGGCAGGTTTACAGCTAATTGGTAACTTGCTCTGTTTGTGTAAGGCAGAATTTTATTTTATTAAAGACCCAGCGGGTCTAACGCAAAATGTTGTGGTTATAGAATTAATAGGTTCTTAGAAGAAATTAAAATTAATGTATAAATGACCCTAAGGCTATATCATTTAACAGAGGATAATATCCGTCCTCATTATTTTTTGTACCACCTGCCAAACTCCAGGATGTAAATACAATTTCATATGACATCTTATAGTTCATAAATCTGTTTTTTAAGAACAAACGAAAACCACCCACTGTATGCCATTTCCAATAAATGTTTTCTAATGCTTCCATTAGTTAGATGAAGCAGTTTGCCTTCCAGTCACTTATCTATAGCATAGGGCTCTTACAGCTACTCAGGGAAGTCTAGCCCAACAGTTTGGTTTTGAAGGCAAAACATAAAATAAAACAAGGCACTAAAATGGTGGAAGGGAATTTAAAGTCACTTTGACAGCCGGTATTTATGACTTGTTTGTGTACCAAATGAAATAGATGTATTTTATTTGTTAAGGTGGCTGCTTAAGTCTTGCAGGGGGAGATAAATTCTGTATTATTTATGACCTGCTACTTCAGCTGGACACTATAAATTCAAATCACTAGGACTGCATCTCTTCTATTCCATCCCACAACATACCCACCCATTTTTTTTAATCTTCTCCATGTCTCTCAGAAGTTATTTTGAGATAATGTATTATCATTCAGGGATTTCTGAAAGCGGGAGCCAAGTTGGCATGACACGGTTTCCCCTATGCCAATGCTGCAATTTAACAAAGAGACACGTTAAGTGATGAAGACAATTTATGCAGCTGGAACGGGATGAGCATTCTGATCCTCTCTGCCCTCCCCTTTCCTGAAATGGTCTTGACACACCTACCTGCCTCAAATGACTCAGGCACACAGTTTATCACAACTAGCAAAGTTGTTTCTGTTGACGGCAAAACGACAACCTCTCACATTTGTTTGTGCACATTGAAATCCTCGCCGTACCTACTCAGAAATAAGTATAATTGAATTCAATGGTGCTTACTCCCAGGTAAGTGAGGTTAGGATTGCTGCAGTCTTGGAGCAAAACCAAGAGAGGATTTTGTGGCACCCTGAAGATGCAGCACAAAACCTGCATCTTGGCAGTGTTCTTCAGGAGTCTAATGGATTGCCACATCATAAGGTTAAATCTGGTTTCTTCCACAGGGAGTGATTCCAAAAGCATAGCTATGCAACAAGTGTATTCAAGGTGCCACCAGAGTAGGGGTATCTTCTGATTTTGCTACAAGAGACCAAATCCTTTAGGAACTGATTCCTATGGGGAAAAAATGCCAGATTCAGCATCCATTACTTCTGGAAACAAACTCACCCAGATCCAGTCAACAAATGTAAGTGACATCCAAGTACACAATTGTGTTATCACCTCTCCAGTTGCTTGACCTTTGTTGTACAGATACTGCAAGAGGGAAATGATTATACCTTTTAAAAGTGGCAAGCAGTGATAATATATTGCATACTCACCAGACAAGATGAATGAATGAACGAACGAATGAATGAAAGAGAACACCATGCCCTGCAATAAATCAATGAGCTGTAATTCCCACTTACCGATAAGTTATCATAATGCCTCAGTCAATCATGCTCTGATAACCTCCCTCTTGTTTACTGTAACACATTCTGCAAGGGGCCACCCTTGAAAATAATTAGGGAGATGGAGCTAATAGAGTCCTGCCACTCACCTTTTAAAGATGGCAAGCTGGGTGCCCCAATACACACTCACTGTACTGGCTGTCAATATGCTTCCAACTCAAAAGGGCTGGTGCATGTTACTTCAATACTGAAAAGTTTATTTAAAGCCTGGCGAAAAGATCTCCTGGATCCGATCAAAAGCCAACCTGATCCTGGAGGTAGCATACTACCACCATGACTAGTAGCTACTTGTGCCTCCTCATTCACACAAATCTGCAGAAGAGGCATCTCCATGTTTCCTCTTTTATTCAAGTGAGATTGGCTATGTCACAAGTTGGGGCCTTCTCAGCGGTGGCAAATAGGTCCTGTAGGAAATCCATTCCGTTCTGCCTGCGTTCTGGTGGCAAATGAATATGACTCCCTACTTGCAATCCCACAGTGGTATTGCATCATCCAGGACTGCCAAATAGGAATGGTGGAAGGGTGCTGGGATACTCAGTAATATGCTCTATTAAGCTGTCTCTAGTCACCAACCATTCATTTTACACCTTCTTCTGCCTGAAGCATGTTCTGTTAATGTTCAAATGCCAATAAATTCCAGTATCAAACCTCTCTGAATAATACATCTCGATCTCTGCAGAACCGTGCGAGTGCCTTTCAAAAAACTAGGAAGCATGTAAGATATATTTCAAGAGCAGTTCTTTGGAAGCATCCAGGTGGCTTTTAGGGCTGAACAGCAGGGTGCCAGAATCAGCAGATGCAGTTTAATTAGTTCACTGCATAAATAAAAGGGAAATAGCCTTTAAAAACCTAACGCCACAGAGCGACAGAGCTGGTTGGAGGAGACCAGCTCAGTGGAACGTCTCGTAGTGACGACTTCAAAGCAGCATTAGGCAATCTTCTGGAGGGCAAATCTTATCGGTGGCCATTGAGGAAAACAGTATGTACAGAAGCTGTATTCTGAATGCCTGCTGCAGGTCCAAAAAGCTCGTTTTGTGACAAATCTCACCCTCACCAAGGCAGGGGGAAGAAACTTTTGCACCATGCCTGAAGGAAAAAGGAAAGCCCTAGTGTCTCAGGCACTGTAAACCCCAAGCCTTGAATGAAGTGTTGATATTTTTAGATCGAGGCTTGTTTCCTCTTCTCCATTATGCATATTCCAACTCCAAACTGCTTTTGCTGAAGATTATAATAAAGCCTTCAGGACAGCAAAATTAGCTCTCAACATTTCTCAAGTGCGTTTGTGTGCCATAGTAATGGGTATGGGTGTGTGTGTGTGTGTGTGTGTGGTGTAAACGATTCTGTACTCTCTCTACCACCACCCCCCACTGGTGGCCTTTGCTATCTCTCTACAGAAAATCCCCTCTTAACATTTTGCTTCCTGCTAACGGTGTTTCCGTGCGCTGCTCTGGTTCACCAGAAGCGGCTTTGTCATGCTGGCCACATGACCCGGAAGCTGTCTGCGGACAAACGCCGGCTCCCTCGGCCTATAGAGCGAGATGAGCGCCGCAACCCCAGAGTCGGACACGACTGGACCTGATGGTCAGGGGTCCCTTTACCTTTACCTTTAAAATACCTGTACTAGTGCTACTGAAGTCCACTTACCGATTCTGAGAGCTGCTAACTGCCAAGAGGCCTTCAGCTCCTCCTCTTCAACCAGAACAGGCGCATATCACAGAGAAAAATGACTCAGCATTCCTCACAGCCCTACCTGGGAGCTCAACATACCCCTCACTCTGAAACATTTGTGTATGGGGAGGAGGGATCCAATGGATGGACACAAACCAAAACCACAAAAAAATTTCCTTCTAATAAAAACAATGAGCTCGGTGCCACCTTAAAGGCTAACCAATCCATTATGTCGTAATAATACTAAATTCAGTTCATCTGAGGTAATGCCACGGAACTTCAGGATCTGCTCTCTCATCTACCTCTAGTGATCAGCAAAGACTTTAAAGAATACAGGGAAAAGGTATTAACTATGGTCTTTTCATTCCCCTTCTATAATATAATATAATTGTAGAGTCAGAAAGGACCCTTCTCGTCCAACACCCTGGATCAAACCTGCAACCTTGGTGTAATCAGCACCACACTCTCACCAACTGAGCTATCCAGGCATTAGGAAACTTGTCTTAATACTGAGCCAGACCATCGGTTCATCTAACTCAGTATTATGTTTCCCACACAGACTGACAGGGGCTTGCCAGGGTTTAAGCAGGGGTCGTCGTCCCCAGTCAGCCCCCACCCCGAGATGATGAGGATTGAACTTGGGATGTTTTGCATGCACAACAGAGGCTCTACCACCAAGCCCTGACTGGGTGCGAAAGTCAATCATTCACCTGGTAATCTTCTTCTACTACATTTGGGTCTTTTACTTCCAAGCTGTAAATTACCAGCATTAAGTATATGGAATCTTTTGTGGATTTGTCTTTTACAGTACAAGGCTGTTTCGACAGTGCGGTGCAACAGCCACTGTCTTGGCCGGTCTCGAGTCTCACTGCTGACCCTCCTCCCCATCCGCTGAAGCAAGAGAGACTTTCATTTTACCCCCCCACACACACACACACACAACAGCTGGGGGAGGAGGGCAAGAAATGGGACTCAAATGGAATGCTGCCCTGGGCTCTTTGGGAGGAAAAGGCAAGGTATAAATGTAATAATAAATACAGTAATAAATAAATGGGGTGGAAAGAGACACGGCAAGCATTTCTGCTGGATTTTTACTCGTAAAAACAAAGCTGGCAACCCTATCCTGGACTGCGTGTTATGTCTCCACGAGAGGCAGCGGACAGTTGCTTCTTAGCTTCAGAGTTGGCAGATCTGCCCTGCAAACGTGGTTTGTGCCAGTTTCACTGTTTTGGTTTTCCCCTCCTTGGGAACTATAGTTTGGTGTGCATGCTACAGTAAGAATTATTTGTTATGGATCCCTAGCTAGTCTCAAAGAACATTCCCTGAAGAAAGGGAATTATTAAATCAGTTAAATCCAGGTACGGTCTTCTGATTGCAAAAGTGAATCCTTAGCAGAAGAAAATCTCAGAGTAACTCTACCTTGCCATAAAAGACCAAAGACGAGGTCTCTCCCCACCCCACCCCCAGAATACCTCAGGCAGCACCCCGAGCCCCTCCTGCATAAACCTTAATTATGCATATGATTATCTTATCTTACAAACAGCAGCTATAATTGTACCTAATAACCATTTGTGAGCTTGTGAGCTCCATATAGTTTTCCTTGATGACCTGTTTATTGCAATGAATCTGGCATTCAAATACATGCCAGCAACATGTAGCAGCATTGGACTGGCAGAGAGAAATGCTGACTTAATCTAATTAACAAAGTCTTCCCACCATCTCCCAGTGCTAGGCTTGAGGTTTAACTTGAGTTCAGTAAATCACAGGTACTGCAAGACTGGAAGGGTCTAGAAACATACCGGTAATCCACTAATTCCAACGCTAGGGCCTTCCTTCCACAAATGGATATATGAAAGCCCGGATTGCCCAGATACATCTTATGAAAGTTTGGATAATAACTATATAAATCAATATAAACAAAATACTGAGATAATGTGGAATCTTTTAAAAATAACCACAAAATGCAGCTATTTGCACCATTTTGCAAACACTGGAAATGGTTTTGGATGTACAAGAGAGAAGCATTAATTGTAATACACATCCCATGAACACGAAGAACGAACTACCGGTATGAACAGTACTGAAATGAGCAACTTGGCCCCCATGCAAAAGTAATTATGTGGACAGGCACACCCATATATCATGCTCAAATGCTGTGGCTTTCATTCCGCATGCAACATGAACTAAATGTCAAGGGTTCCATTGCCAGACAGTTGACTTAAGCAGAATGAATAGCTCTCCCTACCCCACCCTAACCAAACACAAAGCCAAAACAGATAGCCACATCTATAGCATCTGGGGAAGGAAATTGCTGGGTGTGCACAAACTGCAGCGATGATTGCATGACTAACCCACTCTGCAATTACTGTCAGACCACATGTGGTATGAGGGATGGAATCTGTAACTTATTTCAAAATTTTAAAAATCAAATGCACCCCATCTTATACTCCTGTGCCTCCTTTCACAGTTATAAAAATTAACCAGTAGAATAAGCAAGTCTCATCTTCTGACTTATGGTGTTGTCTTATACATGTCTACTCATAAGTACTTCCCCCTGAGCTCAGTGGAACTGACTCCCAGGAAAGTGTGTATAGAATAGGGCATTTGTTAGAAATACATGTTTGAATCATAAGCAGCTATTACCTAGAAGCTGGGCCCATTGCTTTACTTACCTGCGTTGTTTGTTTATTTTTTAAGAAAGCCAACCATCAGCCAAAAATTATACATTGCAAAATGAATAAAACTGTATGCTATCTATCTATGCAGCACCTTCGAATGCATGCAGATACCACAATAAAAAATGGAAGCTACAGAAATGATCGAACTCGTGCACCAAGAATTCAATTTAGCTGGAGACAGAAAAAGAAGCCGCGCTGCTTTTGAATGACCTTCGTTCAATGCAAAGTTTTCTGTCTCGCATAACCTGCATGCATGTCACTGGCAAAAAGTCATGCATGCCCCACAAGTCCTGCTTCTGAAATTCTGCCTTACCCTTTATAGTTCTCCTATTTGCATGTATGCGTGTATGCATAATATATGTGCAACATGCTCCAATGATTTCATTTTAGCCATTTCATTTCTCATGAGGATAACCTGACCGTCTAAAAAAAAAGTCAATATTTGTTATGCAATCAAATTCGCAGAGCCCAAAGGTCATCTGCCGACATGTTGCTACGAGGGGGTTGAAAAGTCATTGCTATGGAAAGTGTCTTCTCATCACAGATCCTATTCCTTGAGTCACAACCACGGACAGGAAACAACCCACCCCTCTTTCAGCCCCTTTCCCTTTCCAGGCTGCTCAGCGAAGGGTTGCACTGGCAGACAGACACACATCACCAATGCTTACTTCAGGCTTTATTCTCCACTCCTTCCCCAAGTTGCTATGACTTTTATCTGTTTTGCAAATAATCTCCATGTACTGTCCTTTAACTTAATTAGACTGCGACAGCATCCGCCATCACTGTATTGGGACTGAAGTAAACTGCAGGAAACACTTAGAACTGGGCTCTCACCGAGAAACATCTCGTGTCTGCCTTTTCTAATTTTGTTCTGAGCATCCACCCTGAGGACGAGTTCTGCTTCATTCGAAAGCTTCTTATCGTCCACACTGGTGACACTGGTTCCAATGTATTATTTTATACTGCTTTTGCAGAATTGGTTCTAAAAGTAAAATTTGGCTGGGTGCTAGGTTTTGTTTTTTGTTTTTTAAACACATTCTCTTTCTCTTGCAAAGAGCTCGGGGGTTTATTTCAATTTGGCCCTGAAACGATTTATGATTCCTATACCTGCTTGTGTACAACCTGTGACCCATAACCACGAGACACGGGTTGTGGCCTGCTAGGCTCCTTCACAGTGCACAGGATCTAGTTTATTTTGAGGGGGTGAATCAAAATCCTCCTCAGGGCCAGTTAGCCACTCTCCCCAAAGGTGGATTTTGGGCAGCACAACCAGTTCCGCCGCACTGGGCACTGAGCCTACAGGGTACCAATAGGGCGTTGCAACTATGATGTAGTGAATTGAGCAGAACAAAAGGTGAGAGGGGGCCGGGGGGTGGGGTGTCGGTATCGCCAAATTTTGGCCTTTTACAGGGTACCACTGAAATTTGAAAGACCAAAGTCTGCCCCTGCCCTCCCATTCAGAGATGCCAGGGACTGAGCTTGGGATCTTTCATTAGGCAAAATATTCTGCTACTGACTCGTGTCCCCCCCTCCCCTCCCCTAAGTTTCCCCTATGAGGATAATTAAGTTAACAACTCCAGTATATTACAGTCCACTAACCTAATTTAAGCCGATGATTGAAGAATGGTCCCAAACCTGGGAAGCCAGCACCACCGACTCAAGCCCAGCCCCACCACCAAGTACACAATAGGTTGTCAACATTAATTAAAAACAAAGTCTAAGCCTAGATGCTCGCCTGACTTACAGTCCACTTTGAGAACAGGAACCGCACTGCATGTCGTAAGCAAATCAATAACCCATAAAACTGGCGCTGAGGTGCAGGCTTGCTGCCAGCAAGCTACAGCCACTGCATTTCTTCAAGGCATCATCCCAGGCCTTTGTCTATATTAAATTTCAAATTAGTGCAGAGCATTTTTTTAAATTATTATTCAAGCAAGCAGTATAGAGGTAAAATGTTGAATGAATCAGCAAAAAAGGATTGGGCGAGAGAGAATAGTGTGTCTCTGGTGAGGGAAGATGGGGACGACCGGTATGGATAACTGAATTACTGTCAAACTGGAATTATTGATGTGTCACCTCTTGCTCTGGTCACCTGCTACTGGCTGGGGGAAATTCATACTGACTTGGTGGTGGGGTGTTTACACAAGGCTTGTACAGTTACATAAAAGTAGCAAGTGTGTTAAATGTGATTTACAAACTGCCTACCTTTCCACGTTGACTCACCTGCGGGTAAGCCACGCCCTCAGCACATGGTGAGGAATTCTGTGAGCACGCCCAGCTTAAGCAGGGGTCAGGCCAGGCCTCTTGGGCCTAGGGCAGTTTTCAGGCATTACACCAGAGAGCTTGTAGGTTAAGTCCCGAACTCACTGAGACCCATTGGCTACCGGCACCTGGTTTAGCCATCCAGTCAAAGCCATTTCCAGGGGGGTGGCCACTGCCAGAGCCACAGGTGAGAGCTGAGTGCAGGGTGGGAACCAAAGATGGGCAAACTGCCCCAGAAGGAGAATGATGTATCCCCTATCAGAGGTACTACCGCTACCCCCATCACAATTATCACAATAATGATATTAGTAATAGCTAATGCCCATGACGGACACTGAAGTTTCTGGGTTTTTTGTTACATGAAAATGAGTATCTTGGTAGGATCTTGTGACCTTTTTTTAGATTTATATAACTATCCAAGTAGGGAAAGAGGCAAAATGGCAAGGGAGTTGGAGAAAACTATTTTCTGCTCAGGATTTAATTCATG
The DNA here is from genome assembly GCF_009819535.1 of Lacerta agilis. NCBI lineage: Eukaryota > Metazoa > Chordata > Lepidosauria > Squamata > Lacertidae > Lacerta > Lacerta agilis. Next base: position 15,201,211 of record NC_046316.1, read on the forward strand.
AAGTTTATCATACCTACTGCAGGGACAAGAACTGTGGCTTACAAACTCCTCTCTCTCTCTCTCTCTCTCTCTCTCTCTCTCTCTCTCTCGTGTGTGTGTTTGTCTCCAATGTGGAAAGAAATGTGTTTTGCACAGTTGTTGTCTTTTCTTCAAACATTTGCCACAGACATACTTATGGATCAGCTCTAAACACATTCCAATTTGAATTTCAAAGTCCACTGTGATGTTGTGAATGATCTGACATGTAATTTGCGCATAAGACAATTTTTTGAGGGGAGCATGGTATTTCCATGAGACCACAGTTCTCAACCTGGTGCCCTCCAGATATTTTGGGCTACAGCTTCCATCACCTCTGGTCAACAGAGTCAAGTTGGTTGAGGCTGATGGGGGTTTAAGTTCAAAACATCTGAACGGCACCAGGTTGGGGAAGGCTGCATTTGTCAGTCAGTCACATTTATGAACTTCAAGCATCATCAGAAACTCTGCCAGAATCTCCCAGAGAAACACTGGCACCATCCAACAGAGTTGGTGCAGTGTAGTGGCTCACAGACTGACTGAGCTGCAATTCGGAAAGCTCACAGTTCAAATTCACCTCCAGAATGCATGCACTAGGGGGCTTAGGTAAGCCAAACTTCCCCAGCTCCCTATGTGCTATATAGGAATAATAATACTGACCCACTTTACAGGGCTGTACACACTGCAACAAGACACTGGGCAAAAAGTGCTCTGAATACTCCAAAGCAATATCTAAATACCTTTAGAATGGTTTCTGTAACTTGAAACCATTTCAGTGGCTGAAATGCTCTAATCTGACTATGCTAAGCTCATCCAAGATGATGTGCGCAATAAATTGTAATGCTGAAATTCAAAGTAATAGCCATTGGCATCATCTGGTATTCTATTGCCTCACCAAGTGATTCAGAAGTCAACCTATATTGGCAGGAGCCTGGGCGTGGATGTCAAAACCAGAATGTTTGCCACCTGTCTTGACCTTGAGATCAACATTCTGAAAACCTTCTAGCTTCAAGGTGCCATTTCCACATCAACCTGCCTCCTGAGAAAACCTTGAACTTTCCACACAATAACAGTGTCTCTTGCAGAGGATGCTAGCTGGCCCAGCCATCAGCATAAGCCAACCTCAGGCAGCTGCTGGGGCACTAATAATAACCTGGCAGTGCCCAAGGCTGTATTGCCTGAACCCTTCACAATGGGCAGAGGAGCCTGCGGTGTCATTTTGAGTTCCCACAATGTCCCCCAACATGGTGACGTCCTGGGGCATTACGGGAAATTAAAATGGTAGGCCTTTGCAGCTGTGCATATTAGGAGATAGATGATCTGCTGCAAAGCAAGTTGTCTTTCAGGAAAGTCATTCTGCCATTGCTGATCTTTTCATTTGAGAACCCCACCCCACATTTCCCCCACATTTTCATTTCCCCCACCCCACCCCACCCCACATAACTACCTACTCTCTACAGCAGCTAGCCCAGAATACACCCACAGCATATATATCTGGCATAGTGTGTGGCAAAGACCTAGAATCAAAGACCTGTTTCCTCCCGCAGGTAGTGCAAAAAAACCTCATGGGACTCTTCCCCTTAGTGTAAACAGCTCTTTGCATTACCTCCACTGCAAGCTCCTTCATTTCTGAAGCAAACTATTGTCAGCAGTGAGAGTGATGAGATCCTGAATTTACTTGGCCTGTCGAGAGGCAATAAGATGAGTGGCATTCCTCAAAATGAGAAACAATTGAGCTACCTGGAAGCCAACAGGGATGATAGTGCTAGTTTTTCTCACACAGTTGCTCTTATGGGATTGAATGATGTCAGGCAAACAGCCACTAGCTGACCAGGGGTGGGGGTGGAGTGATATACCACATTTTAATAACTTCATTGCGCTTCCTTACTCATGCTTTGGTTCCTGCACTTAGAGATAAATAACTGAATAGGAGATTATTTGAACACAGGAACTCTCTTAATTTGGGAGAAGTTAACCCCTCCCTTCCAGTACTCACTGGAAGGGCAGATCCTGAAGTTGAGGCTCCAGTACTTTGGCCACCTCATAAGAAAAGAAGACTCCCTGGAAAAAACCCTGATGTTGGGAAAGATGGAGGGCACAAGGAGAAGGGGATGACAGAGGATGAGATGGTTGGACAGTGTTCTCGAAGCGACTGGCATGAGTTTGGCCAAACTATGGGAGGCAGTGGAGGATAGGGGTGCCTGGCGTGCTCTGGTCCATGGGGTCACGAAGAGTCGGGCACAACTGAACGACTGAACAGCAACAAAACCCCTCCCTGTTTTAAAGAAGGTTTTCTTTTCCATGGTCAGGGAAGATCACAAAGTTAAGAAACCACTGGATCTTCAATTCATTTGTATACTTCTCCATTTGTGAAAGGAGCGGGTGGGAGCAGAGAAGGAGCTAGAGATGCATATGATCCTGAAGACAATTCTCAGTATGTCTGTCTCCAGGAACAGCTAATGCCCACGTCCAATTCCTCTCCAAGGACAATTGTGGAGTTGGGGGGGGGGGAGAATTCTCCACAGTTCATTAGGCTGTATACAGGTAATTATATCTGAATTGACTGAAATTACTTCCCCTTAACCATTTCACTAGTCCTGATGTGACAGCATCCCATTTGTTTTTCTCCACTACTTATGAACATTTGGTTTTAAACTTCATCTTTGTTTGGTAATTATCATTCCTTTCCAAATCAATGTTTTCTATACTATTTATGAAGCTATATAAGATAATATTTCCCATAAAGAGCTGAATTCAGACTTTATTAAATCAGTTGCTCAAATGGGAGCAATAAGCAAAGCTTTGGGGCCCAAACCAAGGAGGGAGTTCTCTTGCACTAGCTCAGCTTGAAAGGAAAAGATCTTGAAGGGCGATGGGTGTCCTTTGCCTGTAACTTCCATTTAGGAATATAATCTGGATGGCTGGAAATATCTGCACATCTCATCTTGTTTTTCTAGGTTTCATTTCAGCTTGGGTCACAGGTGGGGGCAGAGGTGACGAACTAAAGGCCACGACGGGGGGGGGACCTAACTTCTCTTGGAAATTTGCTTTCATGTTCTTATTCATCATCTATTAAAAGGTGCCACTTTTTAAAAGCTGCAGCTCCATTTAAAAACAGGCCTTGATTCCATCCTTCTGGCATGTCTTCATTTTTAGCCTTCCAGAGAGAAATCCTTGTACACTATTATCCAAAGAGGCTTTACGTAACGAAGCTTCAATGAAACGTTACTCTCATTGTGTTTGCCTGCGGTAAATAAAGAATGGATCTGTTAGCTCGCAGCCCTGGCTACATGATGATCTACTGAAACCTTAGGCAAGGAGCCAAATTCAATCCTCAGATACAGCTACACACACGTGAGTGCTAATAAGCCCGGTGATCCTTCTGCGCTTACTCTCAAGATGAAATTTGCCTTTATGTCTTTAATGCCTAATGTAACAGCAATAATCAAATGATTAGGAGCTGTTTTTAGAAGTGGGCATTGCGTCCTTTCTTTTGTATCTCTAAAAAGAGGGCATCAATAATACAAGCAGGCAAGTGAAGGCAGAATTTTCCAATACACAGCACGTAATTCTAGTATCAGTTACACTGAAACAAATTAAGAGTTGCCTTTACTGGAGCTGCCACAGCTACTAGCATAGAACCCATTGCAACCAAACCTATAATCCAGTTTTCCACATTTTAACCTTTGGCCCCATTCTAAAATATAAAATGTTGCAAGTAGTACAAATTATGCATGCTTCTGTTATCCAGCACAGCAGGATGAAGGAGGTAAAGGTAATGTTTCAAATGCAGATAAACTGTGATGGTTAGCAATATTGTTGCCTAAAGAAACTTAATACTGTTATAGGTTTGTAGGGTAGGGGTGGGAGTCCCCCACCAAAAACCTAGAAATTAATAAAGGGAGAAATACAAGCTGCAGAGGAATTGCTAGGCTAGCCTATGCAAAAAGGACCCGGCCAAGCTAGGGCCATTAATAAACAATGCAAGGCCATTGAGGGTCATTGGCAATGCAAGAGAACTGACCTTTCCCTCTGCCTTGAGGTGTGGACAGACACTGGGGATTTGGACAGTTGTCAGGGTAAGTGGGAGAGTTTGGGGCCTTTGGCATGAGACTTGGAATAGCTGGGAAAAGGCTGGATCCATATTGGGAAGGCTGGCTGAAGGCAGGCCGGAAGAGATGCTTTGGACCCAAGTGCTGCATTGCTGTGGAGAACAAGCCTCTCTTGAAATGACCATGCTGTAAGATCTGGACTCCCTCTATCTAAATTCAGGTGTAAGTATGTGAATAAATCATATTTCTTAAAGCTACAACAGCCTCCACCCTGTCTCAAATTCTCCAAAGGAGCACAGACCCTGGTGGAGGGCTAAGACCCCTGGGAAGCCCATGCATGGCTCAGAAGGGATTGGGGTGGCCTGTAGCAATACCTTAGGCATTCCTTTTTGTCTTTGTTCCCACAAATTTAAAGATGCATCTGTAAGGCCCTCTTAGGAGGGGTTGAAAGTGTACTTAGCATGTATCTAATTTCTCACAAATCATACTCAAGAGAAATTTTGTCCCCCCTGTCTGCGCCACAATCAGGGGCCATCCTAGGGCCACCACAACCCATTCATTTCCATTTCACTAATTTATCCAACCTCCCCTGCCATTTAAGGTGACTTAAGAAAACAAAGCAACATAATAAAAACAATTTAAAACATGAATAAAATCCACATACACTAAAAGTGGAGGGGGCTGGGAATAACCACAGGAGATCACACAGAAAACCTGTCTGCTTCCTCACTTGTATGCAAGCAGACAGGCACATGAAGGAGGCAAATGAGGGAAGATCTAGGGAAACCAGCTGGAGAGAGCATGGGCAAACACTTTCAGAGAGCTTGCTCCATGCCCATCAATTCCCATTTTAATCTCTCTGGCAGATGGAATGGAGGAGGGCACTCTTAATGCAGGGATAGGATTGTTGGCATAGGTGATTCAAGCACTCAGTGAATTGCCTTTAAGCGGGACAAAAATACTGGATGTAAACAGCCTAGACCTCCAGTTTAGAACTATCATGCTTTACTCTGTAAGGCTTACAAGAATTGTTTAATGCTTTCATTAAGGTGTACCATAAGACAGAGCACAGGAAAGGTGATTGGTTGGATCGCTTTATGCTGGTACAGAATCGATAGCTATTGGAGGGGTGATCTTATAATCCTAGAATTTTAGAGATGGAATGGACCATGAGGGTATTCTGGTCCAACCCCCGCAATGCAAGAATCTTTTGCCCAGCGTGGGGCTTGAACCCATGACCCTGAGATTAACAGTCTCATGCTCTACAAACTGAGCTAACCAGGCAGCTTTTCTGGCTCAGTCTCCTCCCCATCTGAATAGGAAGAAGTAAACCTGTGCCTGACTTCCAAGGTGCTGGGATGGCTGTCAAGCATATTGCCTTAACATGACCTCGCACAGGTCTTTATTCATTTCAGTGTGACTTGCACAGCAGAACTTTTCAATGAATCGTGTACTTTATATGCAATAAAAAAATAGGGGGAGCTGGTCTTTGTATATTACACCTATAAAATAGAAATTACAAGAGTACTGCCATATATGAGTCTCAAATCCTCTCTGGATACTATTGCAACATATAAATGCATCATTAATTCACGCTGTTTCCCTCTCCACCCCCCGGAAACAGGGGTGTTCCCTGCCATTCACTGCAAATAACCATTGCTTTATTATAACTCTCTACAATTAATCTGACATAAACTGCTGTACTAAAGCCATCAGCCTCCATCTCTGTATGCAACATGTAATTTCTATAATTGATTTCTAAATAAATATATTTATTTAGCTGTTCGTCGTATAATGGCCTCTAAATGAATTATTGGCATATATAAACACAATTGACCCTGATTAATTTATAGGAACCAGTTTAATTAAATGAATAACAGGATGCTAAATATCCCAAACGGGGAAAAAAGGGAAAACAACATTTCTCATCCCTGTGGACACTGTAACCCTTAGAGGTGGCTTTGAAGCTTTGTGTTGCTTTTGTGTGCGCTCTTTGAGAGGCATTTTCAAAGACTCTGCAGAATCCCTGGGAAATTTGTGGATAACAAATAGCCACTGAAAAGAAACAGGTATTGATGAATATACTAATTATATGAACATGGACGGTGTCAGGACTGAGTCTGTTGGCTGGCCTGGGTTCCTTTTTGCTTCTTGTTGCCCAGCCGCAGCCTGGCACTGATTGTGCTTAGCACACCCTCCTGGGAAACCCAGGAAAGCTCGCATCTTTCAGAACCAGCCAGATTTGAATGTTTGTGTAGCTTCTGGGCTTTTCAGACTCCAGAGTCGCTGCAGACACACACACACACACACACACACACACACACACACACACAGTGTATTGGTCCTGTCCTGGACCTGAATGCTTCCTATGTGGCAACTCGCATATCTTTCCACATTGGCCTCTGGCTACCATGTTACCTACATTTCTATGGCACATGATAGCTGACTTATTATAACTGTGATCTGGCTTATTCCTGGTGGCCACCAATTGTAAAGAGGGAGGTGCCGACGGAGGATTATGTTGGAACCGTACTAAGCAGGCAGCCTGCAGATTGCCTCACGCTCTTGCAGTCTTTCTTTGCCTACCGTCTTAGCATGTTTCTTCCCCACCCCCACCCCAGACTCCCATGCTAACTAGCGTACACAGATGTCTTTCTCACGCCCACACTGCCAGCAAACTGGAGAAGCATCTTGAGTTACCAAGGAAGGGAAAGCGAAGCAGTAAAAGGGGGAGGAATTGTAAAATTGAAGTCAATGGAGAAATTTCATCTTAAAATTTCAGGCTTTTTGACATTTACACTGCTATGGGAACAAGGACAAAAGAGTCCTACGGATTAGGTTACATATTAGGTATTGAGGGAGAGGAAATTCCCTTAGAAAGCACTTATTCCTTGAGGGACGAATTCCATTTGTCTTCTTGTGCTGAGGATAATTCTCTGGTGGGTGGGTGGGTGGGTGGGAGGATTGTGGTAGTGGATGATTTGATCACTAGAAGATAGTTGGGGATGTGGTGGGCGTATGGACCGCAATGTGAATTGCCTGCCTGACCCAAATGTTGCAGGTATTGCCTGTCACCCAGATGGCCTGGCAGGTAGTGTTGGTTGAGATGCAATGACACATGGAAACTTACTGGACATCCAGTGAAGCTGAGTGTTGACTCAGGGTAGATAAAAGAAAGTACTTTTTCATGCAGTACACAGTTACACTATGGAACTCACTTCCACAGGAAGCAATGATGGCCATCAACCTAGATGGCTTCAAAAGAGGATTAGACAAATCAGTGTAGAAGAGTGCTATCAATGGCTACTAGTCATGATGGCTATGTTCTGCCTCCACGGTTGGAGGCAGCAATGCTTCTGAATTGCAGTTGCTAGAAATCACAGGAGCAGAACGTGCTCATGTGCTCAAATCATGCTTGTGGACTTCCCACGGGCATCTGGGCAGCCACTGCAAGAGCAAGATCCTGCACTAGTGTCAGGCTTCAGAGAATCCGATCCCTCCCATGGTGGCAGCCAAGAAGCAGATAAAAAAGAAGAGGAGTACTTACCAAGTCTTTTACTCCAGGAATGTCCAACCAGAAGATCCCTGGCTGACCCTGGTAGATCGCGTGATCCTTATCATATACAAAAAAGCTCAACAACTCTTGGCACTTCCATCCTAAAAAAAATTCAACAACTCTGGGCAATCCACACACCCCACACACACACCCCACCCCACCCAATGGGTAGATCACTGCCAGTTTTTTTTATACTGAGAGTAGATCACAGTCTCTTGGGAGTTGGACATGCCTGTACAATGTAGAAATGCAGTCTCTCCTAGATAATGGCGTAGCTCCCCTCCCCTCCGCCTCTCCTATTGTACGTCTTCCCTGCACCAGCCAATCTGTGCTTTCTGCCTCTGAGCTTTCTGTTCTACTACTCTCAATGCATGCCGGGTTCTAGGAGAAGGCGGGGTCAGGAATGCTTTCTAATGATAAAGTGCCAGCCAGATACTCTGGCTCTGCTGCTCCCCCCTCCTCTTCCATTAGCTTTTCCCCTCTTCTGTCTCAGAGTCATGACCTTCTGCAAACCACTGTTTTAATTCTATACTACCCTCCTCTTCTCAGGAAGGTTCAGGAGAAGGAGGAGGGCTGTCTCCACCATTCCTCCTCCAGTGTCCAGCCCCTGACAACTAGATGGGCCACTGATCTAGGTTCTTGGCTTTCTCTAACAACTGTTAGCTCAGTTCAGACGTCAGGTCAAACTGTGGTTTGTTGCAACGTCTGCACTCGCAAAGCAGTCTGGGTTCAGCTGGGAAATTCGATCAGAAACCAGGGTTTTAAATGAGTTTGCGAACCATGATTTGTGCCAAATATGGTTTGATGTCAGAATTGACAAACCTTAATTATAGTAAATGTTCAGCCTTCAGAGCCCACTGAACCCAAAGGATAGAGCTCTGAGAAGGCAAACATTAAATCAGCAAACAGTTCTAAACAGTAGCATATTTAGAAGCTCAAATGTTGGCTTGGGTTCTAAACCATAGTTAGTGCAAACCATGGTTTGATATGATGTCCAAACTGAGCTGTAGTATAACCAGTTTCTACAATAGGTTCTCAAAACTACTGGCCCTTTTTAATGCAGTCAAGGAGATTTGCTAAGCAAAATTTGAAAGGTTAAAGGCAGACACTAAAGAAATCTGGCAGGTCAATGGCATAATTTGGAGTTTATTGTCTCTTCAGCCCTAAAGCAGACAAGTGAAGACAGTCTACTGTGGAGTTTCCATCTGCACATACTCTGTTGAAATGGAACTTTGTGCAGTCCTATACATTTCACTATGGCTTGCATAGGAGTGCTACTCCAGTGATCAGCTTTGTCTGTCACTCACATTGCCACCCTTAAGGACACCAAAACCTTAAGGTTAAAGCAGCCCTTCCACCTTGACCTTATGTTAAAAGCCAGCATTGTTGTGGCCTAGCATTTTTAACACTCTGCTCTATTGTACTCTGGGAGTTAAAAATGCCAAGGTGGCATTATCTGTTCTCTTTGAGAGCACTTCCTGGCAATAGCCTCCTGCCAATCAAAAATAACTTGCTGTCTAAACAATGGTGTTTTTCCCACAGTGTCATATGCAGAACGCATGGTTCAAAGAACTGTGGAAATACTTTAACATGTCCAAGGGGACTATGGATGTCTCCTTCTCAGGCAGCAGGGTCCCCACATCCCCACATAGCAAGTCAAGGGGAATTCAAAAGCTGTTTGTGACATGGGTGTGTGTGTGGGGGGGGGAAACTTAGTTAAAAATATATATTGTTGTTGTTTAGTCGTTTAGTCGTGTCCGACTCTTCGTGACCCCATGGACCAGAGCGCGCCAGGCACTCCTGTCTTCCACTGCTTCCTGCAGTTTGGTCAGACTCATGTTGGTAGCTTCGAGAACCCTGTCCAACAATCTCATCCTCTGTTGTCCCCTTCTCCTTGTGCCCTCAATCTTTCCCAACATCAGGGTTTTTTAGGCAGACCCAAATGTATTCTAGCCCAGAAAACTTTAATTCCACTTTCCAGCCTGATTCAGAAAATATTTGCCACATACAAAGCCGGCTTCAGACCACACCTGGTGTACAGTGTCCACTTCTGGACACCACAATTTAAGAAGGATATTGACAAGTTGCAGAGGAGGGTAACCAAGATGGATGATCAAGGGTCTGGAAACCAAGCCTTATGAGGAACGGTTGAAGGAGCCGAGTATGTTTAGTCTGGGTAAGAGGAGACTGAGAGGAGATATAATAGCCATCTTCCAACATCTAAAGGGCTGTCACATGAGGATGGAGAGAGCTTGTTTTCTCCTGCTAGGCTAGGACCTGAACCTATGGATTCAATTTACAAGCAATGAGATTTCGATTAAACATCAGGAAGAACTACCTGACAGTAAGAGGTGTTCAACAGTGGAACAGACTCCCAAAAGTGTTGGTGGGCTCTTCTTCCTTGGTGGTTTTTAAGCAGAGATTGGATGGCCACCTGTCATGTATTATCTAGCTAAGATTCCTGCATTGCAGGGAGTTGGGCTAGATGATCATCGGGGTTCCTTCCTATTCTACAATCCTATGATTCTATGAATCAGAAGACAGCAAGGCTGGGCATTTGCCAGGGTCCCGAGACCATGAGAATTACCCACCTCCTATAACAGTACTCACTTTAAACAGAGCAGCAAGAAAAGTCAAAGGCGTATGGAGAGAACATACCATTTGCACAAGTTGCCTCATCTAGGTTGGGGAGCAATGAGGCACTGAGCCCCAATCCTAGCACTAGCATCAGACATTTAACTGTTTGCTTCCTGGAGCCTCAAGCTCCGGTAAGATATGAGGTGTATGACATGGGAGTGTGAAAAGCAAACAATTGTAAATTGTTTCAGATTATTGTATGTAGTCATTATGATTACGGGTGTATGTGGGTGTTTCTCCCCCCCCCCTTATAGTACCTTATATGTGCATAGCACTTTACAAAGCAAATCATCATTAGAGTGCAGCTGCAAAGGCCATTTTAGGAGGAGGGGGTGGATGCCCACGTTCATATTCTGCCTGTCTGCATCAAGCCAGCCAAGATAAGGACTGCATGTTTAGTAGTAGGAGCTGTGAAGAGAAAACTCCCAAGAGGGCAAATAGTTTCACACTCTCAGTTTTAGCAGTAGAAACCAAAGGAGGAGCCGACAGGGGCGTTTAATGACTCACAATGGGGCTCTACGTGGTCACGGAAGATCCATATCATTTTCTGCGCATAGAATTTCTAGTTTTGGAGGACCCACTGCTCATGAAAGGTATCAAGTCCCCTTTTCCAACACTGCACTGCTGACATTTATAAGAGCATCTGCATGGGCAGCTCAATGTGCATATCAGCCAATTACAGACATGGCATGAACTAACTGCCTCTCAGGCTAAAATCCTATATCCACTTACGTGGGAGTAAGTCCCGCTGAACTCATTAGGACATGCTTCTGGGTAAATGAATATAGGATTGCACTGTTGGCTGCACGTGTCCTACTCTTTGGACAGAGATGCATTTAAGAAATTTAAACGCCGCTGTTTTACATGCAAGCTTCTGATGTTTGACCAAAGTGCAAGAATCCATCTGGAAACAGTTTCATCTCGAGCTGAACATGTTTCAGCTCCCAATTATCTCTGAAAAGCTTTATAGGCTCTCAAGCCCTATTGAAGGAAGACTTCTTTGGACCACCCTTAGTCAACCAGAAAAAGCACAGGACACGCTGATTCCAGCACCACTGCTGGGCAGATTGTCCCAGCAAGGAGAAAAAGGAGGAGTTCTAAGGATTGCCTAGGCACAATCTTCTAGGAATTTATGCCATACAGGTCCTAATCAAAAGGCAGGGAGTTGTATGAGATCACAAATGGTTTACACAGGAATTGTACCTAGTTTCTTTTATTTCTTGTAAATGTTTCCCAGACATATTCTGAAGAATCCAGTAGTGTCAGAACCTTGTCATAGCTACGCTGGGACAATAGTCACACATAAAGAGATCCACAGAGATCAACAGATAATTAAAATAAGCCTAGTTTTGCCTGGTTCAAGGAACGTAAGAGTGTAATTATACCTTCACAGGAAGCTGTACAATGCCACATATACGGCTGCAAAGACGACAGATCAAAACCAATCTTTATGAAGGGCAGGAGTATATGAATATGGAGAGAAACAGATCTCCCCACAAACCCAAAGAAGCATTATAGCCAAGCTTTGTTTGGTTGGATTCTGCAACATATTAGACTAGCAGTGCTTTTTTGTGTTGGAAGCAACTCAGAGTGGCTAGGGCAACCCAGGCAGGTGGGCGGGGTATAAATATTAGTGTTATTTATTTTTATTTTTATTTTTATTACTTATTTATTTTTATTTTGCCACAGAGCTGCTTCTGAAATTTGCCAGGTCAAATCCCACCCATCCCCACTCTGTACCAGGCAGCCATTTCTGCCCATGTGAGTTCCTTTCGTTTCCCAACCAGAGATAGCTATTGATGTGCAGCGAGGTCTGGATAATGCATGGAGATGCAAGAGGCAAGTGTGACTAAACAGGAAAGGGGAAACTTCACATAGGCTGACATTTTTGGAAGCAGCTGCATGTCAAACACCACGTCTAGTTCCCTCCTGAATCTCTGTACGGAGGGGTTTTCCCTGCAAAGCCTGGAAGCTGTTAAGTAGAAAGTCAAAACAGATGAGAGATAATAAAAAGCGCTTCTGTTTCCCTGGTTAAAACTGCAGCATGGAGAATTCTCCCCGTGAACCAAATTAGTAGAGAGGAAAAGAGCAAGGATGGCAACTGCTCCAGCGCCAGTCAACCTATTTATATCTGCACATAGTAGGGATATAATTAGTAAGGCCACAATCTGAATAAAGCTATATTAAACCACAAGAGTTAAGGGGAAGAAACAAAGCATTCTTGGGGGGGGGGGGAGATATAACCAAATGCCTTATATGAAAAAGCACCCTTATAAATTAGGTGGTGTCTGTAAATAGCCTCAGTTTCACACACACTTTCCAGAAAGCTTGATTGCATGGATTTCCCTTAATGGAGGCCACCCAGTCTGCCAAACAGAATTTCAAGGTTTCCTAGATCTGGACAATAGAAACATCACATTTGACCCATATGGAGGCATCCACTGGGGCTGGGGCGGGGGGGGGGGTTGGCGCAATAGAGGACAGGGCTCCTGCACCTAATTATATGTATAGAAAAAGGGATTTCATCATATGGGTGTTCTACCTGCTGGAATTCCCTCTTCTACACAATGGCTAAAGGTGCAGGAACCTTTGCCTCTGGTCACTCTACTTTCGCTTGTTTTGTAGTTTGTATGAGTTGGTAACAAAGACTGTCATTCTGCTGTCTTACAGCAGGAGAACTGGCACCACATAATAATTACGGTATTTTCTTATTTCCAGGCACATCACTGACGAGGTTAGGCTGAGAGTGCAGGAAAGCCCAGGAAGAATGCTTGCTTTGTGGGATTTTTAAAGAGGGAATTTCAGAAACAAAGAGTTGCAGGTGGGGTTGGGGGAGAGACGGTGAATAGGGAGCAGGAATGTGTCACCCTTAGGAACACAGGGTGGCCAAATCAGACCACTGGTCCACCTAGCTCAGTGCTGTCGGCATGAACTGGCAGTGACTCTCCGAGGTTTCAGACAGAAGGCAAGCTCAGCCCTGCCTAGCCATGCCAGGAATTAAACCTGCGACCTTTTGCGTGCAATGCACAGGATCGGCTGCTGAACTGCAGCTCTTCCTCTCAGCGGGGAGCTGACCTGTCTATTTTACAACAGTAGTGAAATCCTGTTTTTGGCTCGGTTTCAGATTCAGGATGTGCGACACAATTTGTTTGGCTTTGGTTCCAATTTAAACAGCGGGGGGAAATAGTTTGGATTACTCTCCACTTAACCCCCTACCGATTTTCTCCTATGGCTGCAGCGAATCAGGACAAAGGGAAGCTCCTCTGCCTCCAGCATGACCAACCTGTCATGCTGTCAGAGTTGTGCAAGTTGCTGCCCCAGCCCTGAGTCTTACAATCGAATGAGATTAAGCCAGGGGTAGCCAACCTGGGACCTTCAAGATGTTATGGACTCCAAAATCCCATCAGCCCCAGCCAGCATTACCCATGGTCAGAGGACGCTGGGAGTCATGGGCTGGATCTAAGACACATCAAAGAAGTGTTTCAGTTTAAAGCGTTGTAAATTGAAACAGGAAAAACAGGTAGAGAAAGACGGGACTCCGCGTCATCTGGTGGCACAATGTTATATCGCACGTACAACACATATAAATCACTTTTTCTTACCATATCTAATGAAGTCCATAGTCTAAAACATTTGCAGGGTGCCCCTGGGCTAGACAGTCAAAGGGAAAGCAGGACGGAGGGATTTATGTTATTTATTTTATTATTATTAAAATTTGTATACCACCCTATTCCCGTAGATCTCAGGGCGGTTCACGACATAAAACCACAAGAAACAGGAAATACATAATAAAAACAAAGACAACTCAATAATGCCCCCCTTCCACAACACATTTTTAAAGGGCATCGGATGTCAATCAACCCAACATTTTCACCTGGTGCCTAAAGATATGTAGTGAAGGTGCCAGGCAAGCCTCCCTAAAGGTGTATAATGAAGGAGGCAACCGGTCCTCCCTGGGGAGAGCATTCCACAAACGGGGAGCCACTGCAGAGAAGCCCCCGTCCTTGTGTTGCCACCCTCCAAAAGATAATGGAGTGGGGGAAGCGGTTGGAGAATGTCAGAATGGAGGTTAGTTTTACACAGGCACGTAAACTTAACACATGCATGGAAGGAACCAGGAGTTACACAGGAGCCAACTCCTAGGGGCCGTGGGGGCTTCAAAAAATATTTGAGGGGGTCAAGCCCCCACAAAGTTGATGGGCATTCCCATTCAAATGGTGTGTGTGCACTGTGTCATGTGAACGATTAACCAGGGTGGGGTTTACCTGGGCTCCCACAATATTTTATTCTAGTTGGCACCCCTGAGGAGTTAAGAAGATCAATGGTAAGGAGCAGTGAGGGAAGAAAGGTACTGTTGTGCTTTGGAGGATACAATTTAGGTATAAGGTTACCCAAATATTGAAAAGGAATGGAAAACGGATTTGTAGAAAGAGTAGAACAGAAAAGAGGAAGCAGGAGAATGAAGACATTTCAAAGTCAACAGAAGTTAGTAGACAGTATGTGAAGAAAGCCTGTCTGCACAGTATGTTTGAATAAGTAATAACCATAATAACCTCCCAGTTCTTGTTGGCACAGCTATAAACTGTAACCAGCTTAGGAAACTCAGCCAAAATAATTAGCACAAGGTTTCTGGAGCTCATCACATCTGGCAAGTGGGTCATGGCGATTTAGAGCGAGATGACCCAAAAGAGAACAGACTAAAATAACCAGCGCAGTGGTCTTGCTTAAAATGATTATTTTCCCCAAAGCCAGGAAATTAGCTAATTAGTGATTTATTTTTTTCTCCTAATGGCGACTGACTAGCAGCACCTAGCACGTCTGTCTTAGTCTTGCTAGGTTCTAGAAATTATTCTTTAAGCCACTTTCATAATCATAGCTAGGAAAGTGGGGTAGAAATTCTTCAGAGAAAAAGAAAACAGTAGTATTCAATGGGATGAAAAACATATATGTTATTTTAAAGCCAGGAAAATAGTATTATAAAGCATAGTTTTGTTATTATTTTAACACCTTCTAAATCACTGTCTCAAAGTTATTTACACAAAAGATAATTAAAAACAGTTAAAAATACAAATGCAACAAATACATTTAAAACAAGACTAAAGCTCTCGAAGTGGCCAAGTTATTCATCTTGAAGGACACTTGCTCTGTTATCTATTATCGAACAGAAGATACCCAACACTTTTCTCCATACACTCATCATTAAAAAAAAAATACCTGCTGGCCTCATTTGCCTGTCATGCGGAGTCAAACAATGGCTTAGCATTAATCTGCAGGCTTCTAGAGAGGAGATTGCAGTTGCTTCGCTCTTTCCTAATCCATTTGCTGCTGCATCGCCCTGAGCTAAACCATACTTTGGTTCAGCGTGTCATCCAAGCCCAGACTCATGGGCAAACAGCATGCCATAAGCCATAGGGTAAGCACTGGTTACAGCTCTTGCTTAGCCTGCAGAGAGCTAAAGCGGATGGAAAACTCCAGGAAGGAGGTTGCAAATGCTTTTCTCCAACCATGGTTTTGTTTAGTGTGATGTCAAAACTAAGCCATTAAGACCATAAATATAGCATTATAGGATTACCTTATGATCCAACGCGTTTTTACCTACGCGTCTGATATAAAAAATTACCTCTCACAATTAATTTATTAAAAACTAACATATGAAATGTATGCTAAGTTTAACTTAACTACTATCTTTAAAAGAAAAAGCAACTGCTTAACTATAGTTCCAGTTACAGGTGGGTAGCCGTGTTGGTCTGCCATAGTCGAAACAAAATAGAAAATTCTTTCCAGTAGCACCTTAGAGACCAACTGAGTTTGTTCTTGGTATGAGCTTTCGTGTGCATACGAAAGCTCATACCAAAAACAAATTCAGTTGGTCTCTAAGGTGCTACTGGAAAGAATTTTCTATTTTGCTTAACTTTATTCTAGGATAGTGGTTCCTAAATTTGCCCCCTCCCTGCAAACCACTTGAAAATGGGGTCTTGGCTGACGAATTTTTTTCTGTCTGTTGTAGCAATTGAAATGCACAGTGCTAGATACTGTGTGATTTTTTTTGTAACAGTATTTTTATAAAGCTCACAGATAATCTATGGTCCACAGACCACAGTTTGGGAGCTTCTGATCTAGGTTCACATGGTCAGCTGGCCTCACTGTGCCCCTATGCAAACTAAAAAGACAACCAGAGGAAGATCAGCAATGGTAGGCACACAATTACCCAGGAATGCTTATCTGCCATTACTTACCTTCTCACTGAGGAACCTCAGGTAAGCACCCAAGGAACCCCAGCAGTTTGGAAACTACTGTGTTGAACGAAATGCCCACATCCCTGAATGTGGGCCACAAGCAATGGAGGTATGTCTATGAGGACACATGGAGAATCGCCCTCAGGTAGCCCTCACCTGGTTCTGCCTTTCATTGGCTCTGGCTCCACCTACTCCCTGTTTGTCACCACTAGCAACAAGAGACAGCACCCAAGTTGTTAATTGGGTTTCAGAGATTTAGCCTATTTATATATTTCCTTTTATGGTTACCTGCTCATGCACCTGTGTGTTCTTCATATATGAACCTAGGTCACTTGTGTGCTATCTGTGGAAACTTGCTAATTCATACAGTCCAATAGGTTTCTAAGCACAGGCCTACAGCAGGAAGTATCCTAAGGGGCAACACAATTAATTCATTGTGCCTCAATAAAAAGGTAAAGGACCCCTGTGCGGTTAAGTCCAGTCAAAGGCGACTATGGGGTTGCGGTGCTCATCACGCTTTTCAGGCCGAGGGTACCGCCGTTTGTCCACAGACAGCTTTCCTGGTTATGTGGCCAGCAGGACTAAACCGCTTCTGGCACAACGGGACACCGTGACAGAAACCAGAGCGCACGGAATCACCGTTTACCTTCCCGCCGGAGCGGTACCTATTTATCTACTTGCACTGGAGAGCTTTTGAACTGCTAGGTAGGCAGGAGCTGGGACAGAGCAACGGGAGCTCAACCCGCCAACGGGGATTCAAACCGCCGACCTTCCAATCAGCAAGCCCAAGAGGCTCAGTGGTTTAGACCACAGCGCCGCCCTCTCCCCACGCCTCAATAAAACACAGTATGAATACATCAAATGGGAGACCAGAAGGGGGCAGTTTCATTCATTCATTCAACAAATGTACTGTATTATGCTAGCCAGAGGCCATGATTTGGGGGAGAGGGGGAGGGAATTAGAGCAACCAAGCATCTCCGCCATCAGGTTTTATTGAAAAAAATGGAATATTAAGCCAACTTAAATACTACATAAACACAAACAGTTACTAACCATATCTACTCAGAAATGTCCCACTGAATTCAATGAGGCTTACGGCTAGGTAAGCAGTGTTTGGATTGCAGTCTAGGCCTCTCATTTTTGAAGAGGACAGCAAGGGGAAGCAGGAAGCCACACATCCTTATCCCCACTAACACTCTGTGATCTCTTTGGAAGCTGTTGGAGGCTGAAACTGACAGCAGTCCCTGCAAGAACATAGAAGGAATACTCAGCAAAGCTGTCCTAGGATATATCTCTTCCAGAGTCCTAAAACCATTCTGGGTTCGGAGGACAATAATGCCGAGCTGTCTATTCCTTCCTCCACAAATTACCAGGGATACTGACTTGTTTTTCCATAAAAATCTTGGTGGATTTGCATAAGTTCAGAACAAACAAAGCAAAAGTCTACAAGACATATTCTAACAGCCTTTGCTTATACTGCTTTTAGAGACATTTGCAACATGGAGAGCTGACTTATTGGACAGCTGCCTGATTATATTTTCTGAGTACACCTTTTAAATTTATTTGCTTGCTATCAGTTTCTGGCTGTACAGTCTGTCCTCACTAGGTAATTAAGTTAATTGCATTGAAACACTTCTTTACAATATGCCATTTCAGGTTTGAAACCTAACACAATTTATAGGCTGGAGTGCCACAAGAATCACAATTTCCAAAAGCAACGCCTTAAATTTTGTGGCAATCAACAACACCCTCCATGCATCATTTCTACACTAGTCAGAGAAGCAAACCCAGAGCAACAGTCTCATATATATTCATTGGTACACCCTGTTCTAGAAGCGAGAGCATCTTCAGAACTCTGGAGAAAGTGGACAGAAGCCAGAACCATAGCTACAGAGGGCTAGCCAGGTTTTTTGCCCCAGGTGAAGCCTCCAGAGGGGCGCCATTGAGGCTCCCACCCTGTGTGTGTGCATGCAAATATGCATGCTTTTCTTCCTCTCACATCCAATGAAGCTGAAAGGTGGGACAATTCAGGACAGACAAAAGAGATGCTTCCTTCTAATGTCATCTCACCCAGAAAGCAAAATAAGTAAACAAGAATTGACTGTGCCACATTTTAGTTGGTGGCCAAGGAAGAGCGATGTTGACACCTGCTGATATATTTATGACTTTTTTTTTACACCCTTGATGTTTTTCCTGTAAATAATCAGCACTCCATTCAATATGAAATATATATCTACATGACATTGCCATCCAATTGCCGTTCTCCCATGTTTTTGACAAGCTTCTTTTGCCTATTTTCGGGTCACAGAAAATTCAACTTTTGTTGGGGGGGGGACACACACACAGATTAGTAGTGCAATGTCTGCAAATATTAATCACCTCAGTGCTGTGTTGTATCAGGTGGGTAGACTCATTGTTATGCATCTATTTTTGCACACCTCCACTATTTGTGCCAGTTCTATTTAACCATGTGCCATTTAAAAATTGGTGCCGATTCAAATTTATGCCCATACTTAAAAAAAAAATGCTGTGTGAAAATTTGTGCAAAAGCACTTGTTTTAGTGCAAATTTAAAATCACACTGCTTTTGCAACGCTGTGTTGATTTTTGCCAACCTTTCAAATCACGTGGCTGACTTTTTTAAAAAAAGTTATTAAAGTAATCACTTACTACCACCTAAATAAGGAAGTGCTTTAGCATACACTAAATTATTTATTTTAAAAGTCAATGGGGGGAAAATATTTTTAAATTACACAGATACAGAATGTGCCCTTCCCAGCCCACATGGCTATGTCACACCCACTAGTGGCAGGATATGGAAAGCCAATTGAAATTCTACATACATTTATTGCACTCAGATACTACTTTAAACAGTCATCTGGTAGCTGTAGAAGGGTGCTGAGAGTTGTTAGCATAGCCCTATTCCCCTCACAGAGCTACAACAACCAGAGTGGTTTAGCAATCAATCCTACTTTACAGGGAACTCTGCTAATTGTAGCTCTATGAGAGGAACAGGAGGTCTCCTAACAACTCTCAGTACCCTTAACTACACCTCCCAGAATTATTTGGGGGAAGCCATGACTGTTTGAAGTGGTATGGAACAAACGTGGCATAATCTCATTCTGGATTTGCATAAATGAGCATCTGGAGACAAATTATGTGTTCCGGTTGAAGATCTGGTCCTTATTAGGTCAACTCATTTACTTCAAAAAGGTAACAACAGGATGATACACAGTCTGTTGGTGGAGCCCTTGGTGACTCACCAGTGAATGCCCATTCATTCTTAACTTTTATCATGTTGCCAAGTCACAATGGCTTTTTCCATCTTGGCATTTTTTAAATATATAGAAAAGTAGGGGAAAGTCTGCATCAAACTGTACATGATTTCATAAAGGTGGAATTCTACTGACCACTGGGTTTGTTTATCTAGAAAGAAGAGAACACTCTGCCACTGTTATATTGGGGACAGGCACCAAACTGTGAGAGTTGAGCACATGAAATTCAGCTGGTTTCCTACCGGACTATTTGTATAACAGGAGGAAGGGCTGAAGTTCAGTGACAGCAGAACACATGTTGTGTATGTGAAAGATCCCAGTTTCACTCCTTGGCATCTTCTGGGAAAGACTCCTGCCCATGGAGAGACACAGCCAGTTGGTGAAGACAACAGGCCAATGGTTTTATTCAATAGAATCATAGAATTGTAAAGCTGGACGGGACCCCAGTGGCCATCTAGTCCAACCCCCTGCAATGCAGGAATCTCAACATGCAGTCCCCCATACAATTTGAAACCATACCAGACCCTGCTTAGCTTTGCAAATGTACCAGCACTTTCATTGCTGAGGCACAAGGAAGCTTTCTATTTATTTATTTATTTATTTATTTAGTAAGATGCATTTGCCACTTGGTCGTAAAAAAACAAAACAAGAGTTCAAAACAGTTTCAAACCTACAAAAATGGGATTGTCACCGCAATGCAAGTATATGGAAATATGCAGAGTAAATGTCATTTTGGTACTCTTCAATCATAACTACAACTTATTTGCATTTAATATACAAATATCCAGTCCTGTATACATGTTACACCAGCAGACCATGCTTCTGAGTAGTGTTGGCGCAAAGGTTCTCCCTGCAATCTAAGAGTTACATTTCATCAGCATCTCTGCACTTTACAGGGCCAGCACAGACCCTAAATGTCCTCTTCTAATCCCTAGAGAGCAAGCGCTAAGATTCCTGAGAAAGATCCTTTAACAACAGAAACCGTGGCTTTCTCAAATTTGGCTTAACGTTATAACACTGCAGCTGGTATGCAAAAATCACATACTTCTTGAAGGTGAACAGAAGCTACATTCTGTTGAACAAAATAAGGTTATTGAGCACAGGTCTAGCTTTCAAGGGAAGATAAAAATCAATGATATTTTCATCCGCTAATAGTCAAGACAGCTACGTTACAAATGATGCTTATGATAATCCACTCAGCGGCTCACTATTCTGATGTGACATTTTTCTATGAATATATAAATAAGAGATAGAATTGTTCATTTCTTAACTTCTCATTTCAGAGAGAAAAAAAATCATCATTCAGGCAGGCAAAAGGAATCAAAGTACATGTGTCTCCTCCGCTGACATGCAGAATTTAGGCCAAGCTGTAGGAATTTGTCTGCTCTGCATGGAAATAGCTCTAAGATGGGTTTCCTCCTTGCACCAACATACATGTGTAGTTGGAATTGGCCGAGTGGGCTCTCCATCTCACTCCCCTACTCACCCATGGAAATGCCACCTCTTTCTCTTTCCTAAGCTGCCACTTCCCCCAGTCCTCCTGACTCAAATCTTGCCAAGTGCAATGGGCAAAGTGGCAAAGTGGGACTGTGGGCTTTAAAAAGGTGGTTTTCAACTGCGGCTGCAGATTAGCAACACATGCACAGAACTGTGGATTTGCCTGGGATGGGTATCCAGGGGAAATGTCCTATTTATCCAGTGAGGAAGATCTTCCCCTTAATCCCAGAAGTGTGGGGCCTTTGTAGAAATTAAAGGAAATGACACTTTGCACATGCCAAAGGGGTATCAGTCAGTAAGTCCTTTTATTTCCTGAGAATCACTGCAAAACTCAAAAGGTACTATCTTCTTAATTACTTCATGTGCCTGGGCTGACATCAAAGGCTCTAGACTCCACTCTGGTGAGCCACTAATGCTTGGCTCCTAGCTGCCGCCCTAGTGAGCTCCTCTCTGTCTGGAATACAGGCAGTTTCCTGTACAAAGCCTGAAGCAGGAAACTTTGGGGGCAGGGAAAGGAACACAGACAGGAGCCCAGGAGAATAGTCCCCCCCCCCGGCACCGATCCTACATTTAAATCAAAATTGCCTGCATTTTCCCCAAGGGCAGCCATCTCACACTTTCCACTACATTTTGCTACCACTTTCGTTATTGCGGAAAGTCCAATGTTTTGGGGAAGAGGGTTCAACTCCCAATTGAACAACCAGAATTTGTTGGTATGTGGTTGAAATTAGTGACCGTCTTGATGCACCCTTGACATAAGTTTGTTAGGCTCTTGGTCTGGGTGCTTAGCACTAAATTATGGCTCACAAGAACCCACCATCTGATGCAATGTGTTGGCTCGAATTTCTGAACTGATGGTCCATTCGCTGAAATGAAGAGTAGGCAAGCAAGTTGTTCAATGGTAAGGGAAGAATGTTTGTAACTGAAACTGGTGGTGTTTTCATTGTCGTCACCAGTTCCGGCACTACTTCTCCATTCACATTAAATAAATAAAAAGACACCTTGTACACACAGCCCTTCATCTATTTTGGAGTTCGTGTTCTAAGTGCATAATGTGTTCTTCTCTGTGAGGCACATCTTCATCTGGCCATATGTGGAGATCTGGGATTCTCAGATCTACAATAAGTTCACTGTATGTTATGCCATGAACATCAGCTGCCTCTTTGTCTCCCTTCACACAAAATGGGTGCTGTCAGCAGTCTGGAACACAAATCGCCTACCGATCCCTGATTTAAAAAACTGTCGAATGCCTATGACTCTGTGGTGTTTTTCCCTAGATGAAGCTCCTTCCTGAAACAAGCTTTGCTCTAGAGCTCTGCTAACCACCAGAGCATGTTTTCCAAGCCTTGTTGCTTTGTGTGGTTTGTCAGATTATAAAGTCAAATTCATATTTTCTCTGTTGGAGAAAGGAAGCATACTGGGTGGGTGGGTACCATAGCTGTCAAGTTTCGGCTTTGAAAATAAGGGATCAGCAGTCTCACCTATCCCGGGGACAGTCACATGTCAGTGGTGGGCGGAGCCAGAAGCAAAAGTGGGCGGAGCAGCAATGTAAACTCCAAGTGGGCTCAGGCTCTGAGCGGAGCAAAGAGGAGGGCAGCCACGTGCTCTGCGCAATGGAGCCCCATCGTCGTCTTGTCTGATCCCATCAAAACAGGACAGGAAGCAGCAGCTGCTCAAAGGCAGCCAGGCTCCGCCCGCCAGCTAACCCTATTGGCCGGCTGAGGGGCTCAGTGGCAATGGATAGGGGCTGATGCAGGGGGAGGAATACCCCCCCCTGTAAGCACAGGAAACGGCTCCCACTTGCTTTGAGGGCTGAGGCTTTTCTCTCCAAGTAGGCGAGGTCTTCCCACCCAGTCCCTGGCCAGCAGGGGAGGAGCTGCTTCCATGAAAAACGGGAAATTTAAGGGAAATAAAAAATAAGGGAGAATCCCGGGGAAAACGGGATACTTGACAGCACTGGTGGGTACAGGTGTGTGTGTGTGTGTGTGTGTGTGAGAGAGAGAGAGAGAGAGAGAGAGAGAGAGAGAGAGAGAGAGAGAGTTTTTTCTAAATTGTAAGTGCTGTTTCTAGAAGTTGGAAGAAGAATGCAATAGAACTCTGAGTCAGGAACTTGCATTTCCCATCAGTTCCTCCCACAGGGATGCTTTTTTTTTCTCAGCAGCCCTGACTTTGAAGAGTGAGAAGCAAATGCCCATCAGAGGTTCAAGGACCTGGAAGGATGGAGGCTTTGGCTCAGAGAAGTCTGTTGCTCTTTGGGATTTTCCAATTACAACTTTAAAAGCCTGTACTGAAGGAAGTTTGACGCTTTGATCCTAGGTAGGCTTGCTACTTTTTTTGTTAAAAAAAAAAATCACCACCAAGGTTTAGAGAAACAGGAGGTAGAGGCCACCCATTTTATGAAAATAACAACTCCAGGGCACATTAAGGGTCACATCAGACATTTTTTAAAAGCATTAACTTTTGCTTCCTATGTTTGTATGACTCTACCTCACTATTACCCCAATAAATTACAGCATTTAAAACCACTCCTGTGTGCATTATTCTTACAGCAATATTGCAGCAAAGTGCTACTGTTTCTCCAAGGTGTTGGGAGATGGGAAGACCAGCAAAACTAGTACAGGATTCCTACATTAAAATGACCAGGCCTTGAAATGAAACGTTTGACCAGATTCACTAGGCCACAACAACCTTGTTTCTGGGTTTTCACATTTCATGCTATGACCAAAAATTATGTCTGAAGTTGACCTATCTTATAGCTTCACTTTCCTTGGCTAATTTGTTCTGTATAAGATTTGAATAACTTCTCTGAACAATTCACTCAGTGTCCTTGGAACTAATCTTACATTCCTTAGGTAAACTATTAAATTAAATGAATAAGTGCAAATGCTTAATTCCTTGATGTTATGTCACATAAAAGCATAGTATATATTCTGTGATGGGATGTGTAGTCTGTGGATGAGATTGTGTGCTTTAGTTGCTGGCTATGCACTTATTTTGAGTTCTTGTTTTGTATTTGTGGCACATTGTACTGGTCCGGGCTATGGAAAATAGACAGCAGGGCTGCACAACATCTCTGGGGAGGTGGGGAAGGGGTGGGCAGTTTCTTCTTGAATGAGAATTCCACCCCAAAGTGAGTCTCTCACTTGCCTTGAGATGGAAAGAGTTTTGTCATTCTCTGCTCCATGTATTGCACTCATTATGAAATGCATTAGTATACCAATGCTCTCAAATTAAATATTTAAGAACATAAGAAGAGCCCTGCTGGGTCAGACCAATGGTCCATCAAGCATCCTGCTCTCACAGTGGCTAATAATAATAATAATAATGATAATGATAATGATAATATTTATTATTTGTACCCCGCCCATCTGGCTGGATTTCCCCAGCCACTCTGGGAGGCTTCCAACAAAAATCAAATACATTAAAATATCACACATTAAAAGCTTCCCTAAACAGGGCTGCCTTCAGATGTCCTCTAAATGTCTGGTAGATGTCTATCTCTTTGACATCTGAAGGGAGGGAGTTCCACAGGGCGGGCGCCACTACCGAGAAGGCCCTCTGCCTGGTTCCCTGTAGCTTTGCTTCTCGCAGTGAGGGAACCGCCAGAAGGCCCTCGGCGCTGGATCTCAGTGTCCGGGCTGAATGATGGGGGGGAGACGCTCCTTCAGGTATACAGGACCGAGGCCGTTTAGGGCTTTAAAGGTCAGCACCAACACTTTGAATTGTGCTCGAAAACGTACACAACTAGATGTCCATGAGAAGCCCCCTATCAGAACTTGAACACAACTGAACTTGCAATTTCCACCAACTGGTATTTAGCAGCAGGCTTCCTCAGACAGGGGAAGTAGCTCATAGACATCACAGCCAGCCATTGATAGTCTTACCCTCCATAAATCTAAATTATTTTTTATTTTGTTTTGACTATGGCAGACCAACATGGCTACCTACCTATAACCCTCCATAAATCTGTCTAGGGTAAATAAGTAGGTTTCTCCATACCAAAGCTAGACATATACAATGGATGAGCAAGCTTTCCTTACCAAATGTTTATTGCTAGAGTGACTTCCAAAGCCCCAAGCATGATTAACACCAAAAGCAAACAAGCATCACAAATTGTGAAGCAAAGCTGAAAGTTTGCAGTCTGCAGTTCAAATGGTTCTCAATTTAAAGCTGGGTTGACAAGCCAAAGCCTCTTCTAATCCTGAGACAGCTAAATATGCATCTTGTTTCGAAGAGAAGATATAAAATACAGAATCCCTGATACAGTATCTACTGACAGACTTGCTAAACTTTCCACCTAGCTTGAAACTTGAGATGTCTATTTTTTAAAAGGTAAGCATTCCCCAACTTTGTATAATAATAATAATAATTTATAATATATTTTTTATTTATACCCTGTCCACCTGGCCGGGTTGCCCCAGCCATTCTGGACAGCCCCCAACACATATTAAAACATAATAAAATGTCAAAAATTAATAACAATCCGATCCAATACAAAAAACAACACAATAACTTTAAAATAAACAACTTACATCAAATAAAGCAATATCCAATAATCCATTAAAATTTAGTAGTGTATTTAAAATTAGGTTAGGAAAAGTTTAAAGTGTTAGCTTTATCATCCCAACAAGCTACAGAAGGGACGCCACAATTCTTCATTTGTGAATCTGACTTAAAAGTCTACAAGGCAATTGCAGATGCTATTTCCCATGGATTTCTGGTAGGTTACTTTCCCCTGTTCTTGACACAGGCTATTTATCTTTAACAGTGGCGTCACATGTCGAAATTCAGCAGGTACAACTCTTCTTCCCCTCCAGTGATGGAGAAAGCAGTACCTACTGGATTTCTGCCTATCATACTACTCACTATAAGACACAACCTTGCCTAGTGAAATAGTGGCAGCACTGCATAAAATCTATACTTGAGAGATCAGCACAGTGCAGTGGACAGAGTAATTCCTGTTTATTCATGAAACTCAGTGAGTGATCTTGGACTAGTCAACATAAACTCAGCATCTTCTAAATCACAGATAGTTGATGTGATAAAATGCCCTGAGCTTCTGAAGGAAAGCTGGAATACAGGTGTAATAAAATAAAATAAAAATAATAATTATGAAAGCATTTTGCATCTAGAGGGTTCCCAACCTTTGTATCGGCCCTGCTTGTCTTCAGGCCAAGTCTCTATTTCATAATTTAGGTAATCTGCTTCTTCTTTAAAAACACTTGAACTCCTGCTCTGCCTTCATCTGTAAGTGACTGTCAAGTAGTAATTAAGTTCTAAGTTCAAATGGCCAAAGACTCATGCAGGCTACCATGCAGTTAAAACACAGCAGAAAATGATGTTCAACAAAACACCTACACAGAGCACTTAATGTAGCGAGGATGATGAGTGGAAAACACTTGGCTTTATTGGGTCTCCCTCTAAGTGTGCTCTCCACTCTTTCCATTTAAGCTGACTCATTATTATTATTATTATTATTATTATTATTATTATTATCATTATTATTATCATTATTATTATCATTATCATTGTGATGTCAGGTGATTGATTGACAGGTGGGAGGGCTTGCCCACCAATCAAAGCAGCTGGTGGGGAATGCCTGCCAAATCTTGTTCCCCACTCCTGACATGCAAATATGTTTGGGGTGGCCTCATTCAAGCAGGCAGGTCATCATGAGATAAAAGCATGTCTGGCCCAAGGCACCTCAACATTTATACATCTCTCCCACTGAATAAGTGTGCATGCACACGAAAGCTCATATCAAGAACAAACTTAGTTGGTCTCTAAGGTGCTACTGGAAGGAATTTTTTATATTTTTAATTTTGTTTTGACTATGGCAGACCAACACGGCTACCTACCTGTCCCTCAAAATGGTTAAGGTATTTCAACACCACCCAGAAAGGTGAAATTTCATGGACACACCTACCTCAAGACACCCCAAATTCTACAAAGATCTATAAATTGGATATATATATTTTTAACAGCTCATAGTTAAGACTGGGGACACAGAATCATAGAATTGTAGCAGTGGAAGGGACCACAAGTGTCACCTTGTCCAAGCCCCTGCAATGCAAGAATCTTTGGCCAATGTGGGGCTTGAACCCACAACCCTGAGATGAAGAGCCTCATATTCCAACAACTGAGCTATGTTTACATCAAAGCAGAGGTGAGCAATCCAGTATACAGCAAGCCAAACTACACCTGGAATGGAATGTGGGGCTGTGGGAATTCCATTTCTCTTCACACACTTGAACCAAGTTCATATTTGGATTGGGGAGGGTGGCTTTTAGGAGTAGCCCAAAATGTGTGTGCATGCTTACAAAACCCAAGCTCTATTTGATAGTAAGATATCTGAGGTTCCAAAGAGTGCCGCAGAACTGTCATTAATCTGAGGCTAGGAAGCGCATAAAACTGAGTGCTGTGCTACTTTCCTGGGCAGAAGACTGTCATAATTGTGGGAATGAACTGAAGTCAGAGTGCAGCTTCCAACCAAGTTGTTTCTCCTTACAGTGCTGCTCTCATTCCAGGTGGCCAGAACTGCTGGAGTGGAATTTTCCTGTAATGAGCAACATTAGTCACTGGCACATAGAGAGGGCCAAGTGACCTCACCATCCTTTAGTCAAAATAAATTTAACTAATTTGGAGGAGCTGGACTGATGGCTTTTATATTCCTTTCCCAGGCTTATTTTCTTGAGGTAGTCAAAAGTTGTCCTTCAACAGAATACAAACGAGGCATTCTGGAGAATGTATTTCACGGTTGTTATGGTCTGATTCTGAATCTGTTGTAAACTTCCTTGGGATTTCTGGTAAAAAGAAAGGCGGTACATAAGGGTACAAAATATTACATGGCCTGTACTTCAGTGTTAAACTGAAAAGGTTTGGCAATAATGGGAAATCTGTTGCTGATACACATATTTCACAGACATGTTTCGGGAAACATCCATGCAGATCTCCATCATAAGATAAGACCAGTGGAGTGCGGGGGGACGGGACAGTTCTCGGAGGAAAAAGCTGATACCCCTTCATTCAATTCATAGACAGAATTAACTGTTATATCCTAAAAGATTATCTTCAATGCTGGGAACTCACAAGACTTACAATGCAGGGGATGATAAAGGTGGAGAATTTGGCCCTGGAATAATGGCTTTGTGCCAGAATGCATCATGATTTTTTTTATAGTCTATGCCTGAAGGAGAGTGATGGTTTTAAGAATGAATGAAAAACAAGAGGCTTAATAAGAATTCTAAGTCAGGAATAAGGCCCACAAGTGACCCCCCCCCCCAAAACAGGGATGGCTTGAAGATTCACAGTGTCACAGTTTGTCCAAGTAAGTCAGAGACATTCTGTGTAATGCTAAGCCAAACCATGGCTAGGTGTGAATACATATATGTGGGGGAACTCACAGCATAAATCATGATTGCTCCTCTTCTTCCCCCTATCCTGCTGCTGCTGCTGTGTTACCCAAACCCAAGCCATGGTTTAGCTAAGCGTCATGTCCCAACCCAGGTTGTGGTTTGTCTCCCCTGGACAAACCATGATTGGCAAGCCAAGAACAAACCTTGGCTGTGATTTGGCATAGTCTTGCATGCAAACTGGGCCATTGAAAAAGTGAGGTTGTTTTTCTCCAGGGGAAGCACACCAATACATGCATCACCTTTGTGAAATCATCTTGTGCATATCCATTGTTTATAGTGTGTGTGTGTGTGTGTGTGTGCGCGCGCGCGCATTAACATTTAAGGTGGCTGGGCTCATTTCAAACTGGTAGTTATTTTGAAAAGGGCACAACCACATGAATAGATGTTGCAGAAAACCCAGCATGCTGAGACCCTTGCAGCTCTCTGCAAAAACACCAAAGATATTTGTGGCCTTAAAAATACAGGTATGTAGCCGTGTTGGTCTGCCATAGTCAAAACAAAATAAAATGTAAAAAAATTCAAAATAATAAAAAATTCCTCCCAGTAGCACCTTAGAGACCAACTAAGTTTGTTCTTGGTATGAGCTTTCGTGTGCATGCACACTTCTTCAGATCTGTTTCAGTGTATCTGAAGAAGTGTGCATGCACACGAAAACTCATACCAAGAACAAACTTAGTTGGACTCTAAGGTGCTACTGGAAGGAATTTTTTATTTTGCCTTAAAAATAGTTTTACATGCTTTCATGGGCTTCAGCTAACTGTGTCAGAACTGCCTGGTTCAAGAACCTTGGCAAAGCAGATCCATTTCCACCTCCTCTAGTCTCCAGTATTGATTAAATTTCCATTGCTAAGCCTTTCTAGTGAAATGACTGGGAGCAGTCTCAGTAGACTAGAGCATAGTGTTCTTAATATATTGCAGTGGTTTTCAAGCGATGTTCTGGAGAATTGAGGGAGTACCTCATCAAGGCTTCCCCTTGATCAAGTGGAGATCAGTTGTTGTTGTTCAGTCGTTCAGTCGTGTCCGACTCTTCGTGACCCCATGGACCAGAGCACGCCAGGCACACCTATCCTCCACTGCCTCCCGTAGTTTGGCCAAACTCATGCCAGTCGCTTCGAGAACACTGTCCAACCATCTCATCCTCTGTCGTCCCCTTCTCCTTGTGCCCTCCACCTTTCCCAACATCAGGGTCTTTTCCAGGGAGTCTTCTCATGAGGTGGCCAAAGTATTGGAGCCTCAACTTCAGGATCTGCCCTTCCAGTGAGCACTCAGGGATCAGTACTGGTGACTAAATTTCCCTCAAAGACTGCTTGCTTCCCCACCCTTGCCCCCAACCACTACTGATCTTCTCAGTTCACTCAATGGCAGTAAAGCAATATGAATTTGCCAACAAGAACTTGCCCCAGAATTCTCTGCAGAAACACAGGGTTCTGTGGCTTATATGCAGGGGATCCTTGACAGTAAAGTTAATGTGGAAGGGTTTCCTAAAAGTGGGAAGTTTGAAAACTACTGTGATAGGGGAACTAGGAACCAACCTGAGCCAACAGACAGGTGCTAAAGCTTACAATCCATCCCCAGCAACATTTACTCTGGAGTAAACTGCATCAAGTTCAGTGGGACCTACTTTAAAGTCAGAATACTTAGGATTTCAGCCTTAGCAAGCAAATCATTCCCTTCACTGTACTCACAATATTGGCGGAAGCAGCCACCGCTACCTTATGCCTCTTGAATGCTGAAAATGGACTGGGTTTTTTATCTGCTTGACTTCCACTGCTTTTTAATTGGAGTCATGCAGCTCAGAACCCCATGTGGACCTAAGCAAGGAGAAAATGGCATATCCTCTGCTCAGCAGAACTCAGAGAGCCCTAGGACACTCTGGCTACCACGTGTTCCCTAATGGCAGCCCTTTACTTTGAACACATTTAATATTGCTGCTGTTTTCACAGCTAAATCACATTGAAACTATTCATGGGAAGAGATTCATAAATGAAATGAAATGCATCAAATAAGTTTTACTGATGGGGAAAAAAGAACCCATAAACTGCCTGCAATGCATTGGTAGCAGAAGGGGGATCGGTGCGCCATCTCCTGGTCCCATCCCTGAAAAGTAGGGGCTGAGAGAGGAGTTGAGGAGAAGGTAGTTCCTGCACGCTGAATGGATTTGCATCAGGCTGTCGAGAATCATGCTCCAGCCAGAAATGGAATTAGAGGAGGCCTTAGAAGACAGTGCTGTTGGCACTCAAGGCCTAGAGAGAAATAAGCCCTTACTGCTTGCAAGACATCTGGAGGGTCTAGATGAATGCTAGACTGCAGGGATAGCTCAGCTAGTAGAACATGAGACTTCTTAATCTCAGGGCCATGGGTTCGAGCCCCACACTGGGTGAAAGATTCCTGCACTGCTGGGGGTTGGACCAGATGATCCTTGTGGTCCCTTCCAACTCTCTGATTCTATGATCTATGACTTTTCATCTGATCCTGTATTCTTCCTGCATCCTTAGGCCCCATCTGCGCTATACATTTAAAGCAGTATCACACCAGTTTAAGCAGTAATGGCTCCCCCCCCCCAAAAAAAAATAATAATCCTGGGAACTGTAGTTTGTTACAGGTTAGAGTTGTTAGGAGACCTGTACTTCCCTCACAGACCTACAATCCTCTGGGGAAAGAGGGACTGACTGTTAAACCACTCCAAGAACTGTAGATCTGCAAGGGGAATAGGGGTCTCCTAACAACTCTCGGCGCCTTTAACAAACCACAGTTCCCAGGATTCTTTGGGGAATGTATGACAAAGGGAAGGGGCATAGCTCTGCGACAGAGCATATGCTTTGCATCTGCATACTTCTGGGGTCAATCCATTGCATTCTCAGTTAAAATAAATAAATTGATCTTATTAATGCAAGGCAGGGAGAGAGTTCGGCCCATGGTCTTGGAGAGCCACTGCCAGTCAGAATAGAGTAGCACTGGACTAGTTGGACCAATGGTCTAGCCCAGCCTTCTTTGATCATTTAGTTAGAGAAAGGAATAAAGTGGAGTGGAGGGGAAGAATGGGAGCAAGGAAGATGCTGGGTCCTTCTGCTGATTATCATCTGCTTTGTTCAGCACCAAACAACTTATGAACTATAGCCGCACCCTGCAGCCTGCATGTGTGACTCATTGCAAAATGTACAGGCTGCACTGCCCTAAGACCAGGCCCGTCTTAGAGGGATCGGCCGCCCTGGCGCAGCGATCCCTCGGCGCCCCCAGCCTGCCGCCTCTCCGCCCGCCTCCCTCCCACGCTGGCCGCCCCTCAGGAGGGGGGTGGGCGAGCGGGGGATGAGGGGCGTGGCGTTGGAGCGGGCGCCCGCGCTCCGGCGGGCGGAGGATGAGGGGCGGGCGGACGGGCGCTCGCGCACCGGCGGGCGGACGGGCTGCAAGCCAGCGGGCGGACGGGCTGCAAGCCAGCCGCCCTCGCCTCCCAGAGCCCCAGCTGGAGTGCTGGAAGGTCGCGCAAAGCCCCGCGCCACTTCAGCGCTCCAGCTGGGGCTCCGGTAGGCGAGGGCGGGCGGCTTACAGCCCGCCCGCCCGCCGGCGCGCGAGTGCCCGCCTGCCCATGGGGGCAGGGGCGGGTTGGGGAGGGGGAGCCCGGTATGCTGGCGGGCTCGCGGGGGCGCCCCTGGGGTGCCCGGCGCTCTGGCGCACCGCGCCACCGGCCTCTATGGATGAGACGGCTCTGCCTAAGACGAGGTAAAAAAAAATTTGGGACGAGGTAAAAATCCACCTTGAGCCTTTTCTGGCCAAATGTTCCCATAAGCGGCATTCTGCTCTACAAGGCAGATAAGCTCCTCTTTTCGATCTTCTTGCAAAAGAGGATATGATATGCAGGGCTTGATAGTTGGCTCACGCTGCCATGATCTGGTTACAGTATCTGCTGTAAGAATGAGGGTTCTGGTGCATGCACAGAGGAGCTCTCCTGACAACTAAAATGGCCCCATTAATTTATGTCTGTACTGGCAGGAGGGTGCATAAGAGAAGCAAAAGTTCAATGACTCATTCAGGTCTTCATTCGACTAGAAATGAAGAAGTGTTTTGCTTGCTGGTCTTGTTTCCAGTTTCAATGCACTCAAGGAGGCATGTGCAGGCTTCTGTGTGCACAATCTGTACACTTCTCTCTTTTTTAAAGTATGGATTGTGCAATATGTTCTGTGTACATGGGACCCTTGAATGCATGGGGGGGGGCAGCAGTGGAAGCAGCAGACACAATCCTGATGCTCATTTCTAGCTGAATGCCTAAACAGGGCTTTTATGTGCAGGTGCACACACAACTGGAGTGGATCCCCAGGATTCCACTCCACCAGTGGAATCCCAGAGAGCCTCACAAGGAATATTACCTTCCATGTACACCCAGCAGACTGCACTGTTAATGCTTAAGACAGTGGCCTAGCAACTGAATACTACTTAGGTGTTCAAGCCACTGGTCCTTATGAAATCAAGAGAATGGCACTTTTAAGCAAACCAAAGAAGAAAAATAGGGAGAGGAAATGGATGTGTAACTTAATTGCCTCTTGGCTACACAAATTATAGGGCTTTTAAGGCTCTGACAACCTCAGTATTTCATTGGAAATAGAATCAATCCTTTTTTAAAAAAATGGTTGGGCCATTAAGATGGGGAGAGTTAAAGCAGTTAGTTAAGTGAAATGCAGAGGCAATATGCTTGCTTGTTTTTTTTTAATAAGGCAACTAAGATGGGCTATATCACATTATCCTGTTGAGCCATATATCAAATGATGTTTCTGAACTCATCAAGCTCCTGCAGTCTTCCCAGTTCCTAATGCACATGGTTAAGCCAATGCTGCTTATCAGAGCCAGCCCAAAAACATCTATACGCCTGAGGCGAAAAATTCAAATGAGTCTCCCTCCCATTGGTTGCCACTTTCCCATTTTTTCTGGCCAGGTTCATGTGCCAAACAGCTGCCTGCCAGGCAGAAACTCAAGCTGTCGCCCCTGGAGGTACAGCAATGGGAAATGCCACCTACTGAATTTCTACCTGCCAGGAAAAGCTGACAAACACAGGCATCTTACGGCAGGGTGGAGTGGGAAAGGAGATGCCAACCCTTTTAGCAGTGCCACACACAGTGATGATGAATTAAATAACTGACCATTTTTTACACATGTCAATGGTGCCTAAAATCTGCTGCCCAAGGCAGATACCTCATTTTGCCCAATGGTTGGGCTGGCAGCTTGTCATTTACACTGGTGTCTGAGATACACATGTCCCATAAAAGAGCCAAGGCCATCTGTCTTTGACTCTTTGCAACTCTTGGGGGAGTGAGTGAGGAAACCTGGTTTCATGAACAGCATTAAAATGCCACCCTGGAAAGTCCCACAATCAGTAACGTTTTAAACGGCTTTAAATAGCCTTTTAAAATTTAAAATCGATAATATTTTATCTTGTTCACTTCCTAAGCCCATTTCTAATAATAATAATAATATATTAAAAGGAGGGTAACTTGATGGATCTCTGCAGATGGCCAGTGTGCATTATTACTACACAAAGGGGCCAAGCCCAATTTTAGCAAGTCAAACAGGATCAATAATAGGGAGATGCATTTATTCTACAATGGGATTTGCCTGTTGTTCTTCCACTAAATCATCCAACACCACACTTCCATGAAACCCTGGCCCAGCACTTTACTACTTATGGATAGAAACAGGTTTCCAAACTGTGGTTTGGGTTGGTTGGCTAAAAAGCTAGCGCAGGTATAATGCTAACGACTGAACTGAAATGGGAAATGCCTGCACAAGAGAAGAAGAGGAAGGAGTTCACAATCCCACAAGGGTCAGACAGAAAGAATGGATGTCTATAATTTTGTATACTGAAGACGTAGGGGGGGAATTAACTTGTATTAGAGAAACCAGAGAATGATATGGGAATATCAATATTTCTAATAGAAGCTGGAGAAACATTATCGATTCTTGAAATAACCATTAACAAACTGTCTGCTGCTGTGAGCTTTTGGATTTAGTTTATGGTTTGCTATTAAGTTGGCTGTTATGTTTTATGTCTACACAATTATACTTTAAAAAAAAATAGAGGGGGGGCAGAGCACACTTGACCACCTAATGATGACCAAATAGTGTTATATCTTCACCACCATCACCAGGCCGATATATTCTTGCCTGTGACAATTGCTCCTCCAGCTCTACCTTCCAGAGCTGAACAAAGGTCATAGAATCATAGAGTTGGAAGAGACCACAAGAGCCATCCAGTCCAACCACCTGCCAAGCAGGTCCCCTTCTCTTTTTAATAAAAAAGGTCTGCCAATTCTCCCTCACTGCCTCTTCAGCCTAGAAATCCCCTGTAGCTTATTTTGTAACCTCTTGCTCACTTTCCACCTCTCTCCCAAATCTTCACCAACAATTGCTGTTGAACATATGAAGTTGATTCATATGAACAATCAGGCCATTGATCCACCTTGCCTAGCCCTACTACCTAAGGACATTTTAAACCAAATATGCCAAGGGCTTAACCCCTGAATTACAGCCCCATTCTGAAACTGAGAGTATAGGGCTGCAATCCTGTGCTCGCTTACAGCATTTACAACCATCCACACCTCAGTTCTCTCCCACACACCCCACTTCTGCCTTCATCCCCCAAAACTATGTAAATGTATACAGTATTGTAATTATCCTCTACACAAGTGTTTCCCAAACTTGGGTCTCCAGCTGCTGTTGGACTACAGCTCCCACCATCCCTAACTAGCAGAACCAGTGATCAGGGATGATGGGAATTGTAGTCCCCCCAAAAGCAGGAGAACCAGGTTTGGGAATCTCTGCTCTATACCAACCTTTCTCAAACTTGGGTCTCCAAATGTTGTTGGGCTACAATTCCCTTCATCCCTGACCACTGGTTCTGCTAGCTAGGGATGATGGGAGTTGTAGTCCAACAACATCTGGGGACCCAAGGTTGAGAAAGGCTGCTCTAGGCAATGACCAGCCTGTGCTGCTGTGAGATGTATCCTGTGTACCCTGAAAGTGTATCACTTTCTGTTGGCAAATTCGGTGGAGGATACCAACAGAAATGAAGCCCAAATGGGGCCACAACAAAACAGGAGGGAGATGACTGCATGGCTTGGGGGGGGGACCCCAAAGTTTGTACACAATTAAAAAAAATTAAGGAAGCAAAAAAAAAACGAATCTCAAAAATAATCTGACGAAGACTGAATTTATTCAGTAGACAAGAAATTGGGAGAATTTAGTAGGAAGGTCTTTATAACTTACAGCAGGGGTGGGGAATCTCTGACCTGTGGGCCAAAGTGGCCCAATTTGGCTCGAGGGGCATGGGGGCAGTGAGTTTTGTTTGTGTTTGTGTGTGAGAGGGGAGGAGGAAGTTGTTGGGTCAAATTAGCCATACCAATTTGTGAATTGCTTTTCATACATGGAAATTCCTTTTCCATTTAAGTTGGGCATTCACTGCTTTGGAAGGTAAAACCTTTTGTCCCTCCCTCACTGCATGCATCTGAAGAGCAGAAATTTTCAGCATTAAGGAGTGAGCTGCCTCTGCGTGCATCAGGTCAGAAGGGAAAGGTGCACAGAGGAGAAAGGATCCCATGGGCTAAATCCAAAGTCCACTTGAAGACTGGAAGAATGGAGAGAAGGTTGGGGTAGGTACATAAAGGATGACCTAGAAAAGCATCACTACTTGAGATATTCAATTCCTAATCCAGGTCTGATTACATTAGATTCAACATCCTCTTTCTAGCGTTGCATACTAGCTAATTCTCTGCTCTACATTGCTCTCGTCTTGCTCTTATCTTGCTTGCATTTCAATGCTGAGCAGAAGAAGCAAACGTCCCTAGGGCTCCTAATTCAGTAAGTGTAACAATTATGCTACAATTTATGCATATGCATATGCTGTAACAGCTACTTCAACAAATAAAGCATAGAAAATTCCTGAGAGGGAGGAATGGTGAGCTGGTTTGAGTTATAAGGAAAGGTTCATTGGAATAAAAATTGAATGCTGAAGTTGCAACTGCATGAAAAACCCACCGCATAAACCATGAGAGCCAGTGTAGTGTGGAGGTTCTGGTGTCGGACTAAGAGTGGGAAGCCCTGGGTTCAAATTCTACACTTAGACATGAAACAAACAGGGTGACTTTTGGGTGGTTGCTCTCATCCTAAACCACCTCACCCCACACAGCTTACTGGCCCAGTTCCACACTCTCTTCAAGCATTCTTGCCCTGTTTTATTGAACTGTGGTAATGCTTCTTGCT
Source organism: Lacerta agilis (assembly GCF_009819535.1). NCBI lineage: Eukaryota > Metazoa > Chordata > Lepidosauria > Squamata > Lacertidae > Lacerta > Lacerta agilis. The sequence goes on from NC_046316.1 coordinate 15,238,137, forward strand.
TGCCTGGATAGACAATGTGCTTGTGGATGTTTGTGCGCGTGCCCATGCAGAAACCTCTGACTTTTGCCTGGCTGGAGTGTAGCCTACTGTGTGATGGTAAGAGTCTACTTGCTTGCTTGCTTGTTTGTTTGTTTGTTCGTTCATTCCTTCATACATACATACCCCGCCCATCTGCCTGGGTTTCCCCAACCACTCTGGGCGGCTCGCAAGGGAATGTTAAAAACACGATAAAACATCAAACATTAAAAACTTCCATAAACAGGGCTGCCTTCTGATGTCTTCTAAAAGTCAGGTAGTTGTTTATTTCCTTGACATATGATGGGAGGACGTCACTACCGAGGCCCTCAGCCTGGTTCCCTGTAACTTCACTTCTCGCAGGGAGGGAACCACCAGAAGGCCCTTGGAGCTGGATCTCAGTGTCCGGGCTGGACAATGGGGGTGGAGATTATCCTTGCTCTGCCCACTTTTTGTCTCTGGCTCCACCCACCATTAGCATATGGCCCCTGGAAGGTTGTGGAGGAGGGAAAGAGGCCCTCAGAACTGGGAAAGAATCCTCACCTCTCCCTTAAACGGAAGCAACGGCAAGCTCCTTCCGTCAGACTGTTAAAGAAACCTCGTTTGCTTTTATAGATGCTTCCTTGACACGTTAAACAAAATCAGCCTGCCATCTGTCGCACAAGGACATTTAAGGAAAACTAGCGGATTTAGTGTTTATTTTGGCTCCCAACACATCACCTGTTCTCCCTCCCCTAGCATCACAAGGCAGCAAGGCCCAGGCAAAAGATACATTTTACGAATTATTCTTTGTGATTAATAGCTGTTGACTCAGGTCCAGTCTCCAATGGACAGGCCTCCTGCTGTTGTCCTTTCTTGGTTATAGCAAGAGAGCCTAGCTGATGCTCTGAGAGATTTTCCTTTTAAGAACAGAATACCGCATTCACAAATGGTAGCTGGGGAGAACATGTGTTGCTTAAAAGGGCTAAGAATAGCCCTGCCAACAAGACCTGCCGCTGAAAACTGAAATCCTTCTGAAATCTAAAAGCCAGGTTATTTGGTTCTTTGGTGGCCTGTGCACTTCAAAGCTTAAACTTTTTTAGAACTTAACCCCTTAGTAATGCAGGCGGCATGCATCACGCAGAGGGGAATGTCAAATGAAAACATTAAACCTGAGGAAGAAAAATATCACTTTGGTATGGGTGATGGATTTGTAGGGTTTTAGGGAATTCGCAGAAACATTCTAACTGCTATGCATTTTTTAAAAATGGAATTGATACAGTGCATCACACCATACATTTAAAGCACACCGAAACTGTATCATTTCTCCTACAGAATCCTCAGAATTGTAGCTTGTTAATGGTGCTGGGAACTGTAGATCTCTGAGGGATAAACTCTAGTTCCCTTGATTTGGGGGTGGGGGGGTCAGAATATGCATTCACAGCTAGATATGAATTAAATGTTCAACCCTAAAGTCTAGTTTGTGGGAGTCCGTGTTGAATTAAGAAAAGGCTTGTACGGCATATAGAATGCTGGCCTAGGTTGGCATCATTTCTTGGAAAGCAGCCCTTTGCCACTGGCTGGGAGCATGATCGGTACCCTCTGCGAATGGAAACCTGGAGATAATTGGCTGGCAGTTGATGGCAAGCCCTGTGATTCTGGACAGAATCCCACCGCCCTACAGCACTGCAGATGGTGAAACCTCTGGCTGCATTGTGATTTTGTCATTGCTAAACTTTGAAGGCCCCTTTTCCTTCCTGTCTGAATCTCTGGGAAGATGGAAGTAAAGCTGTGTGGAGAGACGCATCAGGAGGGTTTAAGGATGTATGTCGCAGACCAAACTAATGGGAGCAGGTACACCAACTATGGGGAGTCGAGAGAATTGTTTCAGTTGCTTTTCTTCTGCGGTTAGGATGTCATGGACCTTGCCCAGAGAATCTCTGAGCATATCTACACTACAGACTTAAATTGATTTTATACCCTTACCACGGGGAGCTCTGAAACGGCAGATCTGGGAATCTTCAACTGACAATTTGCAGCATCCTCATCAAACTGCAGTTCCCGGGATCTTTTTGAAGTTGCTTTGAGATTTATTTGTGGGCAGAGGCAAATAAATTCAGTAAATAGTAGTAGCAGTAATAGAAGTATTAGTACCAGCTGAGCTTTTAGGGTGAGAATTCCTCAGACCAGGGCTACGTTCAATATGTAGAGGCTGAATGCTCCTTAGGTGAACCATCAATAGATGTCCAGTCAAGGAATAAGACGTATCCCTGCTTACATCACCCTGTATCTGTGATGGCTCCACCGTCTCTTATACTGTCTGCTACTCCAGTGTTTTTCAACCACTGTTCCGTGGCACACTAGTGTGCCGCGAGATGTTGCCTGGTGTGCCGTGGGAAAAATTGAAAAATTACTTTATATATAGTCAATATAGGCACAGAGTTAATTTTTTTAACATTTTCTAATGGTGGTGTGCCTTGTGATTTTTTTCATGAAACAAGTGTGCCTTTGCCCAAAAAAGGTTGAAAAACACTGTGCTACTCTGCCTGGTGCAAGTAAATAAATAGGTACCACTCTGGGGGGAAGGTAAATGGCGTTTCCGTGTGCTGCTCTGGTTCACCAGAAGCAGCTTAAGTCATGCTGGCCACATGACCCGGAAGCTGTCTGCAGACAAATGCTGGCTCGCTCGGCCTATAGAGCGAGATGAGTGTGCAACCCCAGAGTCATCCGCGACTGGACTTAACTGTCAGGGGTCCTTTACCTTTACCTTACTCTGCCTGGCAATCTTTGGCAGAAGACTCTCCGATGTCACCAACATCCTTTTAACTGGACAGCCATACAGAGACTGTCTTAAGTATTAGGCCATATACAAGCAAATTAAGGAAATAAATAAAGACCACGGATTGATCTGCACACACAGCGCATGTGCTCTGCTATTGCAACATGAACTAGAAGAACCAAGTCTCATGGGCAACCCTCAATAAACTCTCCTTAGTTTCAGCTTAACTATTTCAGGGCAAGTGGAGCTAATTTTGCAGATACCCTCCAAAGTTAAAACTGCATTGTCCCGCCAACCCTATCAGCATCCCAACTAGAATTAATTTGCATCCTGACATGGTAGAGATTCACATCTCTCGCAGCATGACTCAGCGTTGTGTCACAAGTGGGTGAGTATGGTTGATTTCGCTTGGCCATTAAAGTATAGAAGAGCAGAAAAACCTGAGCCAGGGCGGAAAGGAACCAGGAAGAAAAGCTGTTAGGCAAAATACACACACAGAGAGAGCACCATATTGGCCTGGTTTAACTACTTAAGGCTGCAATCCTACTGACAATGTGTCACCGGGTCTTTTCCTATTTCACCTAACCTGAAGCAGCTTGAAGGACCAATTCAAGCTGCTGGACCTGATCTTTAAAACCCTAAACAGCTTAGGTCCTGATTATTTCAGGAAATGTCTCCTCCTTGTCCAGCATTCACGGTCTCCTAAGGATGTTCTGTAGAGGAGACTACAAAGAGTGTGGCATACTCTGACTCTGATGTTCTAGAACTCTCTCCCAAGAGAGGGTCTTTCAGTTTTCTTCCTGCTGTCTCTTCAATAGTTAAAGGCTGTTCTTTTTTTAGTGGACTTTCAATTTTTGATATTGGCTGTCTTAATTTCTGTTTGATGTGCTGGTTCTGCCCCTATTTATTAGGACTGTTTTCTGGTTTGAATTAACTGTTTTGATGTTGTTTATATATTTTGTAAATGACTCTTTTTTAATGGATGCTGCACTAGGATTTGGGGGACTGGGGTTCAAATCCCTTGGACATGGAGCTCACTGGATGACTTCAGACCAGTCAACATCTCTCAGCCAAACCTACCTTGCAGGGTTGTTGTGAGGATAAGATAGGGAGAGGATAAGTTGTGTATGCCACCTTGAGCTCCTTGGAGGAAAGGTGGGATATAAATGTAATAAGAATAATCTTATGCTTCAAAAGGCCAGTTTCTGTAACCTGTGTAAGTTATGCAACTTAAGTACATGTACATCTTATTTTCCACCATTAATTTTGGTTCTGCTAATCATGGGGAGCAGGTAGGCACTACACAGGACATTGAAATCCTGCCTTCAACCACTGAAAACCTTGTTCCACAACCTCTGAAGCTTCTGAGATTTTAGCAGATCTTGCCTACACATTTTCAGGCCTAACTTCAGAGCTGTAAGCACAAAAAAATGTAAGGAAGTTGCATTCCATTAATTTACTGCTATATATTTACTGCTACATATATTTACCTGGACTGAGCAACAATGTTTTTCTTTCCTTACTTTTTCCTCCCAGGTTCACATGGCTTCCCCCTGCCCCTAAGAAACCTATTTAGTGTGTCTGCAACTACCTATGTGATATTTTGCTCCAGCAATCAAAAACTCTGGTGGCTACACATGAGATTCATGTTCTGTGATCCTTCAGCAAATAGGATAGTTTGCATCATCTTTCTGCATCATAATTTGACTAGTAGTATGGAGAATAAAACGGATTTGTTTCGTTCAACATGCTTCACGGGTGTAACTCAGGTATTCTTTTTTTCGTCTGTGTGCTATTAAATGGCTAAGCAATTGGAGATGCAACATTCCCTGCGAGGCAGGAGAAAAGATAAATGAACAGGGAGGCAGCTGGTTGTAAACTGTCACAGATAGGACTGAGAGGCGTAAACACGGTTGCTTCATCTCTTGCAGGCTGGCTGGTACCTGACTCATTGAAAGATCAGGGAACATTACAATTACATTTACGTATCTGTATCCATTATTTGATTGCATAGCTGAGAGCATTTGGCACTTGGCTTGAGTGGGAAAGCCAGCCTTGGAAAGTGGGTGAAATATTTTGCAAGCGCAAATGCCGTCATATCTCACGAAAAGCATCCACTGGGCACATCCTAAGCCGATCCACCCCGCACTCTGGCTGAATCACCTACAGCACTTAAGCAGCCTCTTTCCCTCTCGGTCTTTCTTCTTCATTTGGTGGGATGGTTCTCTCGCAAATGTTCATCACTTGATGACTGCAATATCGGGTGATGATGGCCTGCATAAAGAGTACTCCAGTGTTGTACACATACGTATGAACTAGTCATAGGTTTTTGCCTTCAACATGCCTGGTCTCATACCCAACTGCCCATAGATACATATCCCTGCACCACCAGTCTTTCTTCCCTCTTTATCACCTTCTATCTTGTCACTTTTTCACTTTTCTCAACCTTTTCATGAAACCAATGCAGCACCTGGGGTCAGATCAAAACATCTGCCTTTTCTCATTCACCTCCTGCAGACAGCCACCACCTGCAGCATTTTCAGCCACAGGAAGACGAATATATTGATCTCTTTCCCTACTTTCACCTACTAGACTGGGAACGGAAACCACTGTCCAAGACTGAGATCTGTTCTCTAGTGCTGCTTGTCATTTTAGCTGAAAAGGCTTGCTGAGAAAAAATTTCTACTCCATATAACTTCAAAGACAATTGCAAACATATAAGAGCAATGCTCTGTGAAACCTCAAAAGCCAGAGAGAGACTTTCCAGTAGTTGGGAGGGTGGACAAGGTTATAATGTTCTGCATAAGTCATAGCTCCTTCCTGTGACTAACATCAGCAGAGTAAGACATGCTAGATTTATAGATTTGCAATAATCTGCACAAAGTTCAGATTTCATCTTTTCTTGGTGAACAGCCGTTCTCTTAGAGCAAATATGTATTTTGTGACCACACAGTACATACTAACCTTCTTAAAAAAATACAATTTTTAAAGTATTTCTAATACATTTATAAGATCCAGACAGCTAAAGTTTACATTTGGCAAGCTTAGTGGCTGATTGATGGATGCAACACCAAATATCGGATGAGGCAGCTGAAAACATTCACCCCCTATCACAACATCTCAGACAAAAGATCTCATCATATCAGCTCATTATAAAGCACAATACTTTTCCTTCCAATGGAAGCAGTTCTCAATATGAATCATCAACAGATGAAACATGGAGCAATGTTCATGTATGAATTAGCCCAGTTAACCATTCTGAAATGTGCATCTGTCAAACAATAACAATCCCCAAGTATTGTGGGCTCCAGATATCCAATGTATTGTGAAAACATGCATATTTGTGCTCATGATGGCATACTGGTGCATTCAAGCTATACGAAGCTACAATTTACAGTCAGAACATTGGAACACATAGTCTACTCTTGTGTACTCTAATGTGCAGCAACAATTACTCAAAGTCTAAGGCAGATGTCATTGTAGTGTTTGAGTCAAGTCCATGTTTTACATATATTCCAGTTCACAAAGGGCTGGAAAAGTTCCAGCCCAGGTCTTGCATAGGGGCTCTAGAGATCAGTTTCTGTGGTGGCAGAGGACTGAGATTTCTAATGCTCTCTTTGTTATGTTTGACGTTTGCTTGAGGTTTGGTGTTTTGTTTTGTTTTTGGAAGCATTTTAGTCACCATCCTTTGTATTGCTCCTACAACTTACAGTCCTTTCACTGAAGATGCCAAGAGTTGAACCTGTGACCTCCTGCTTGCAAAAAAAATGTTTTCTGCCACTGAGCCATGGGCCCCCTAAGAAACCTATTTTTAAAACGTTTAAAATACCCTGGCGCTTTCTTGAAAGCTTTAACCGAAATAAGTAGGCTAGTTCATTTGAGAACCAACATAGGAGGTTATTCATTTCAGGTTTTGGTTATTCCAGCCAAAGACCATCTGTAATTTGAATCAAAGGCGGGTCAAGACGACTCCCCAAAACATCTGTTTTCACAGAAACAGCTGCCATGTGGTTCAGAGTTGGGTTTGGGCAAATGTGCATGATGCCCAGTGGCACTTGGAGAGGTTCTATATTAAGCTTCATGCATTTAAGGGTACTGCTGGCCTCCAGAGTCAAAGCCAGTGAGAAAACAGAAATATACTAGGCTGCCTTCCTAAATTTTCATATCTCTCTCTCCCTCTCTCTCCACATGAAAGTGTGATATAAGAGAAAATATGCAGTCACCTAAATGCCCCTCAAGGGGCGGGAGAGGGGAAGTTGCAAGGAACGGCCAGCTCAGTCAGTAGAGCATGAGCCTCTTAATCTCAGGGTCATGGGTTCGAGCCCCACATGGAGCAAAAGATACCTGTATTGCAGGGAGTTGGACTAGATCACCCTCAGGGTCCCTTCCAACTCTTCAATTCTATGAGCTTGTCCTGGGCCTGTATAAAGTTAACTCTTCATTGACTGAACTTATTTTCATAAAAGCCCATCATCCTTCCATATCCAGTTTAGGTCCTCAATCTGAAATACTGTTTTCTTCCCTACAGACTCTCTCGGGTGTTAAGATCTGCAGAGGCAGCTCTCTTGGTAGTTCTGTATATATATATATGTATATGTATATGTATGTATGTATATATATATATATATATATATATATATATATATATACACACACCAATGATATATATCCTATCTAAAGGGCCGCCATATGGAGGATGGAGCAAGCTTCTTTTGTCCTGCTCCTGAGACCAGGACCCAAACCAATGGTTTTAAGTTAGAAAAAATTGAGATTCCGACTAAACATCAGGACAAACTTTCTGACAGTAATATCTGTTCGACAGTGGAACAGACTCTCACAAGAGGTAGTGGATGCTTCTTCCTTGGAGGTTTTTAAGCAGAGGTTAGATAGTCATCTGTCATGTATGATCTAGTTGAGATTCCTGAATTGGAGGATGAGAAGACCCTCAGGGTCCCTATGATTATCTCTCTCGTTTAAATAAACTTTGTCTTTTCCCTTCTTCTGTGTTAGGATTCCTTTCTTCCTTAACTTCAGCAGCAACAAAATATGACCAGGGGATTGGAAAATCTGGAGTTAGAACAACATTCTAGAACAACAGAGTGGTGCATGCTCTACTTATCTCTCGCTTGGATTACTGCAGTGTGCTCTGTGTGGGGCTACCTTTGAAGGTGAGCCGGAAACTACAACTAATCCATAATGTGGCAGCTAGACTGGTGACTGGGAGCTGCCGCTGAGACCACATAACACTGGTCTTGAAAGACCTACATTGGCTCCCAGTATGTTTCCGAGCACAATTCAAAGTGTTGGTGCTGACCTTCAAAGCCCTAAACGGCCTCAATCCAGTATACCTGAAGGAGCATGTCCACCCCCATCGTTCTGCCCGGACACTAAGGTCCAGTGCCGAGCACCTTCTGCCAGTTCCCTCGCTGCGAGAAGCCAAGTTACAGGGCACCAGGCAGAGGGCCTTCTTGGTAGTGGCACCCGCCCTGTGGAACGCCCTCCCACCAGATGTCAAAAGAGAAAAACAACTACCAGACTTTCAGAAAACATCTGAAGGCAGCCCTGTTTAGGGAAGCTTTTAATGTTTAATAGACTATTGTATTTTAATATTCTGTTGGAAGCTGCCCAGAGTGGCTGGGGAAACCCAGCCAGATGGGTGAGGTATAAATAAATTATTATTATTATTATTATTATTAGCGCACTGTGAGTCTGTTGGAAACAATGAATTTGCCTCAAGTAAAGGAAGGGGGGGACAGGAGGAGAAAATGAGTGCCCAGCCAGTGATCAGTCACCCTAGGACCCCTGAGCATGCGTTTTGACACCTGGTACTTGAAATCTAATTCAGGTTCTATCAATACATTTAAGCTGCAATCCTATACCGAGCCTTCCATGAGGCTTACTTTTGAGATTGGATTGCACTCTGAAAGACTGTAAACGTATCCAATTTAGGTTTTTGCTGTTTCACATTGACTGACAAGGGATCTCCCCAAAGTGCCCCAAAATGTCTAGCTGCAAGCTCTCTGTTCTACTTTGCATTTGGATAGCACTACAGGTGCTATCTTCTACAGGTGGTCTTCTACAATTCATAAGGCTGGCGGAGCATAAAATCTAATAGGTCAATAAAGAACCCAGTCCTTGATACATTTCTTTTTTTAAAAAAAAAAAAAGTCATGTATTGTGTTAAAGACATGAATGCTATATAATAAATGATTTAATAAACTGTCTATTACAGTATTATTATTATTATTATTATTATTATTATTAAATTTATATATTACAATTGCCAAAAGATCCCAGGGTGATGTACAACATTAAAAACATTTTACAGAGCATAAAAAACATTATACAAAGCATAGTAATAGGCAGCATAATAATAAAATAATCATAATAACTGCCCCCCTTACCTTTAAAAAGGCCCTATGTTATTTAATGGCCAAAGGCCTGGGTAAAGAAAAATGTTCTTGCCTGGTGCCCAAAGATATGTAATGATGGCGCCTGGTGAGCCTCCCTGGGAAGAGCATTCCACAGTCAGGGAGCCACCACAGAAAATGCCCGTTCTCATGTTGCCACATCACACCAAATTCAAGAGGGGCACTGCCACAAACAATCCTCACCTGCTTTGCTGATTGATTCAGCTGTGGTACCATTTAGCCTGTGCTGACAGAAAAGGAAGAAGTGATAAGCCAGGGATGGGGTATCTGGGGCTCTCCAAACAGTGGTGGCTAGAAAGACTAGAAAGCAGAGTGCCCAACCGTAGGGGACACCGGAGCCAATGACAGAAAGAGCCATCCTCTTCCCTGCTGAGTTCTGCAAGGGGCAACACAGAGACTGAGGGGGAAGAAGCTGACAACCAGTGCGAGCCCAAACCCCAACTGGGTTTAAGAAGATAGGTAGGTGCAGCCTGACTGAAGTTGGTGGGGTAGTGCCCCATTCGCCCTAAGGGACCAGCCTCCAGATATTGTTGGGCTCAAACTCTCATCAGGCCCAACCACTCTGGCAAATTGCCGGTGATGATGGGAGTTGTAGTCCAATAACACCAAGAGGGCCACAGATAAGCACGCTTCTAACGTGCATCCAGCAAGGGGAACACCACAAGATTACCACACAGCCAAAGCTTTTCCTCCCTTCAAAAAACAAAACAAAAACAAAATGTAGCTGGATTCTAGATTCAATCAGCTGTATCCCCAGCCAATGCTCACGATGATGGGAGTTGGAGTTTAGTCACATTTGTAGGGCTACATGTCCCCCAACCCCAATATCATGCTGCCCAACATTTATCCAATGAAAATAAGGATATCCTATTCAAATACAGTAGTACCTCAGGTTAAGAACTTAATTCGTTCTGGAGGTCCATTCTTAACCTGAAACTGTTCTTAACCTGAGGTATTATTTCTGGGTTAGCGGAGTCTGTAACCTGAAGCGTCTGTAACCTGAAGCATCTGTAACCTGAGGTACCACTGTAATTGGGACATGGGTGGCGCTGTGGTCTAAACCACAGAGCCTAGGGCTTGCTGATCGGAAGGTCAGCAGTTCCCATTGCTCGGTCCCAGCTCCTGCCCACCTAGCAGTTCGAAAGCACATCAAGTGCAAGTAGATAAATAGGTACTGCTCTGGCGGGACGGTAAACAGCGTTTCCATGCACTGCTCTGGTTCACCAGAAGCAGCTTAGTCATGCTGGCCACATGACCCAGAAGATGTCTGCGGACAAACGCCAGCTCCCTCAGCCTACAGAGCGAGATGAGTGCGCAACCCCAGAGTTGTCTGTGACTGGACCTAACAGTCAGGGGTACCTTTACCTTTACTCATATTATTATTATTATTATTATTATTATTATTATACCCTGCCCATCTAACTGGGTTGTCCCAGTCACTCTGGGCGGCTTGCAACATATATAAAACCATAAGAAAACATTAAACTGGTCAAAACATAAACCAAGACAGCTTCTGTAAATCAGGGGCTGTCCCTGGAAAACAGGGACACTTGGAGGGTCTGCAATATAAGTAAACAATCCTCAAGCCAAGTTATTGGGCTTTACTACATAAAGGCAAACTGTGTCCATGCCTTTTCAATGGTTAACTGCTATCAAGTGACTTAAGATAAGGGTCAACAGCACCAGGTGTGACTTTAGCACCTTATTGTGCCCACAGCCTGGTTGAAGCAAGGCAACTTTGGATCAACTCTGGATGCTGCCAACATTATCCAGAAGACTGGAAAGACCCCATGACATTGCAGGTCTCAGCCACAAGCAGAGTCACCCTGACCTGGGTTCTGAAGGTGCAGCGCAAACAGACCTGCTGGAAAGATCACAAGAAATTCAGACAATTATTGAATCAACCAGTAACCATGGACGTTTCCTTCCAATGCCGAAATATCCAACTCCACAGTGCAAAATGAACATAAATAGTACAAATGGGCAGTGTTTCGTGGGACCTTCAACAACATGCCTGGAATGTGAGGAGGGGGCTTTCCCCCTTTCCCTCCCACCTTGAGGCCTTTCCTCTGCTGTGCTATATTAGCGTGGTCGGATTTAGAGGTGACAACTAGTTGTGAACCTGAGCATTTGATTACTACACAATATGGGGAAGTTGTGGCATGACAGTAGAGGCAAGTTAATCTACTGTTTTCTTATCTCTTCGATCCACCGCCATCAGTTTTCTGTAGATCCTGCCAGTGCATAAGTCCTTTGGGGTAAAATTTATTTTTCTTTTAATTTACAGATGTGTGTACTTCTGCATACCTAGGGACACCCAGGTAGAAACCACTTGTTTACTTTTGGGTAGTCCTGTTTTGCTTCCAAACAGATAATCATGTGATCACCCAAGCTCACAATTAGAATGATTATGGGCTAGCTGATATGCTATTTCTTGCATTTATACACTTTATATCACAATGTCATGAGCAACAACCCATGAATAAAAATTCATCTAATTCCCCAATATTTTTTCCCCATTTTTAGATACAAACTAGGACGTAAGGGAAGACCGTCAAACACAAGCTCCCACCTGCAGTTTGAAGTGGTACTTCCAAAGGTTTATCACCTCTCAGTGAGAACCAAACTACATGTTACACCAGACCAATGGTTTATCTTCTGTCTATCCTTAAACTTAATGCAGCCACAAGGAAGGAGAGGCTGCTAATTTGAACAGGGAAGTGGCTTAGGGATTTTCAACTCTGTTCCCCCATCCTATTGTGCCAGTCTAAACCACATACCCCCAAGCTTCTATTTGAGAAGAAATGATAATGCAGGCAACTGCATTCCACCCACCAGCAAAATGTAAGAAACAGGGATGAGGAGGGAAGGGATTGGGACAACAGTGCAGGGAGGGAAGTGTTAAAATGCCTCCAGGTTGCATTTGAAGTCCAATTAGCAGTCCCTTTCCCTCACTATAGCTGCATTTAGTAAAAGCAAACAGAGGAAGATTAATCAACTACTGATCTCCTGATGCAGCATGCAGTGAGAATGAAGCCATGGGAACTAGGCCCTTATGTTCAAAATGCCTCCTAAAAAGGAAAAACTGTTTTTTTAAAAAAAAAACCCACACTGTATATAATACCAGCATGCTTTGCCAGGAAAACAGCTAGAACCTCTCTCTCTCTCTATTTTTCTCCCTAGTATGTTCATTTGTATGATTTGCAAGGAGGAGGATTTTATGTGGGAAAGATTCAAGCATTTGGCACCTTCCCACAGGCACACTTGCAATCTGAAATGGTGCAGCTCAGCAATGGATAACGTGGGTCTTCTTTGGCTGATCTGCTTCTCCCTCTTGTATGGAAGCAGTTCCTTACATGCCAGTCAGCCTTCCTCCACCTGCTGCCCTCCAGATGTTTCAGACTGCAGTTTCTATCACCCCTAACCATTAGGCACATACTGCCTGGGGATTATGAGAGCTGTTTTTTATCACGTATTTTTTATGCTGTGAACCCCCCCTGAGATCTAAGGATGATGGGTGACACAATAATAATAATAATAAATAAATAATAACGATGACAAACTACTACAACACCACGGAATTATTAGCACCTCTCCGGGATTTGTTGGGGGCAATTCTTTGGAGGGAGCCATGATAGTTACATTAATATAAAGCTTATAAAGAGGTTTGTACTGTAGAATATGCTACCTGCCCAACATATACCCTTAAAAGAACAACTCTGTTTAGAAAATCCAGGTGTCTTTGAAAATCTCCCACTTGCTTTCCTTTGCCCTCTGCCAGACAGACACTCACAGATCTGAATTTGTTTGCTCCCAGGCATAAAATCATTTCTCCACACGGCGGAAACCAACCCTCACATAACTAAGATGTGTGGGATTGAAAGCAAGGGGTGTCATCCAGGAGTGAGCAATCTTATTTATTTTTTGTTTCAGCTACTTTGTATTTCCTTTCGCACATTGGAGGGCCGACTGTTCCTAAATATAGTGAAAGTTTTTGCTTTGTTCCATCCCCTGTTGGAAATAAACCTTACCCATTCTCCCTTTCTTCCCTTTCCATTATACCATGGCATCAGAAAAGGCTGCAGCCAGTGCCAGCCCAAGACATTTGTCTGCCTGAGGCAGAACAGTATTATAGCACCTCAAGGTGCAAAGTATCCACAGCTAAACAAGTTATTTGGGCAGTAACAAGCAGAAAATCCAATAAGCGGGGGTTTGTGTAGCCCCTTTAATGGCCAAAAATATACAACAACAATAAATGAAATAACACAATTTCCTGATTTTTAATGGCACCCCAAAACACTGCCTGAGGTGCATGCCTCACTTTGCCTAACGGTAGGGCCCTGGTTGAGGCTTTCTAACATATTGAGAAGATAGATCATTCAGAAAATTAGAGAAAAGAGTTCTCACAAGAGAGGAAGCTGAATGCATGAAAACATACTAGGCATTCTCTAACCAATACTGGTCTGAAGCTCATATGGCTGAACAGTGACGAAGGAGAGTTAGAAGAAAAAGAAAACAAATTAAGTTTTGATGAAATAAAGACAGCCCAATGGCCATGTAGTTTGTAAATGTGGACAATTACTTAACCAAGGGACACATTTTAATGATATGAATTGTATATTGAAAACAACATACCAGAAGGACATGAAAGCCTTTCAATGTCAGTAATGTTAGCTAGAGAAAGGCAGTAAGAAAACCTACCCAATATACAACCTGGCCAGGAAACATCAACAATATATGGCATGTTCAAAAATAATGTTCAACTGTGCAATATGTGCTATCAGTTTTGAATGAGAAGGCTTCTTTTCAAAGAGAGTTTATGAAGCATCAGCTGTTAGCTTGCTCAGGGGCTTAGGGAGGGCAGCATGCCAGGAGGAATGCCATCTCTGCAGTTTCTCTTGGACTTTAAGCACAGCACAGCAAACACAATTCAGCCACCCTGTACTACTGATGGTGAATGAGCAAAAGTGGAGATGTGTGACTCTCCAGATTTATCAATGACTCTTTGAGAGACACTGCAGGGTTAGCTGCCTGGGCAAGTGGGGCATATAACTAAGAGCCGACTTTGGCTCTAGAAATTGCTAATACTGCTGGACATTCAAGGGATAGAAACTTATTCCTACAACCAAGTCCACAAGGATGACTTGGCAGCCCACAGAAGAACTGTAGGTACTTTGTTCAGTTCTCTAAATTTGGGATCAGGTGGTCAAAGGAAATATACCAGTAGGTAGTGCTGGTAATCATCTCCGAACAATTTCTGGGTATTTGCTGCCTTCTGGACTTCCTTAAATATGTTTCTTGCAACAAACAAAGGAAAGCACTTGAATATATTTATTTATTTATTTATTTATATATATATTAACACAGAGAGAGAAAGAGAGGAAACTCCTTCAGATGTATCTAGCTATTTGGCTTTCCTTTCTGAGGAGCCAGTTCACTTCAAAAACATACATTTGTCATCATATAAATAGAGACGAGTGTTACAGCCCCAACAAATCTTTATTTCCAGAACCTCACATTTCCATTTCCCCTCCACAAAAAGAGAATCTCTTCAGCGGGAAAAGGCTACTGCTGTTATTTACTTAGCAAGTCAAACTGAATTTTAAAGCTTCAAATTACCCCATACCTTATGATAGCATCCTTTCCAGAGAAAAACCAGTTTGAAATGATGGCAATTCGTCTGCTGGAAGATCACAGGCGCTTTTAGGAAACTCTGACCAAACTACACCCTCCCCCTTGAAAAAAACAACTCAGAAATTAGTAAGCAATTGCACAAGATGCAATTCATAAAGCATACTTGAGCTCCCACCTATTTTGATGGGGTTTAGATGCACCTAACTTTCTCAAGGTTGCCCTCATAATTCTCAGCATAGCAGTGTTATTTCTGTCACCACACAGACACACATACATCCCTACTTCATCACTACTTTCAAATTAAAAATAAAAATGAATTCATGTTTGCACAGCCAGGTTATGCCATACCTTGGGGGAAGCAGGGGAAGCCGATAGCTGAATGTCAAATCATGACAGCAACCTAGCAACCATATATATTTAAAAGGTTTGGGTGCTTTTTGTGTAGCTGGGTGCCAGGAATAGCTGAAGCAGATCTATTCTTCCATTCGTAATCCGAAAAATGTGAATAGGGGAAGGGAGAAACTCCAGCTGCTTGTCTATTTTGGAGGGTCCAAATAGCCTGTCAGATGCCATGTTAGCAAATATAGAGCATTAACACTGTTTTAGCTAAAAAGCATTCTTGCAAAGACTGGGGTGGGTGGGGATCCTCATTATACTGTTTCCTAGCCTTCAAAATGTGATGGCATTTTAAGCATATTCTACCTTCTGGGTAGCTATATGTAAAACTGGAAGGGGAAATCCTAACAAGGCAGCTGTAAGCCACATTACACATCGTTTGGAGTAATCCCACTGAGCAGGAAATGGCTGTTGGCTTCAGTGTTTGCCTTGACAAGAATCTCAAATCCACAGTGGGGAAATATGTTTATTAGGACCTACCCAAGCCTCACAAAATAACAACCAAGGTTTTGAGTTCTCCAGAACTCTTCATCAGGCTAAGTATTGAGCAAAGGGTGAGTGGGAGGGGGTGAGAAAGAAAAGTTGGCATGATGTTAAAGTCCTTAGCAAGAGTCAAGTCATCCCTTTACAGGAAGTTGGCAGCAAAGAGGCAACACTTTGCTTCCCTGAGATTTCCGTTTTGAGCTTTTTCTTGATGGATTTTTTGTTTAAGCTGACATGTTCCAGGTCTTAGTGGGCCTCTCAAGGTTGAGGAGGAAGGGAGATGGCAGGGTTGGTGCTGCTCACATTCACTGGGCTGATTCACACATATCTGCTCATCACTTGGTGATAAGGGAGACTTTCACATCTCAAATGCAACTGAGTCAATTCACATGCCAAGCTACACATCTGGCAATGGCATGTATGTGCGAATGGGCCCAGGGAGGGACAGCCAAGAGGGTGTCACCAATGCAGAAGGTTAACAATTAGCCAAGTCAACAGGTTCACACAAATATATATGAAAAATAAGCTGCCTTGAGACAACTTTGCTATCATTTCACCTTTCAGCAGTGGTCGCCCTGATCGCACTCAGGTGTATGGGGAACAGAAGCAGCACGAACCAATCTGGCAAATGATGGAACCTTGCTTATACCATGTTCCATCATTTGCCAGATTTGATGGAGAACCTTTGGCCTTCCACGTTGCTGAACTACAACTCCAGCCACCCCCAGCCATTGGCCATGCTTGCAGGGGTTGATGGGAGCTGTAGTTAAGCAACATCCAGAGGGCTAAAGTTCTGCATCACTGGTATAACACATGAAACATTGGTGAGAGGTGTGGATTTTCTGCAGGTGTTGGCTTTCCAATCGTATTTTTTTTTTACTTTTAGTCTCACAGCAGCAGAGACCTACACCCAGTGAGCAGGAGATGGAGTCAGGCAGCAAAACGCAGTGCCTGGCTGACTTATTCAGTGTAGCTCATGGCTCAGTATGGCTTGTTTCGCGTAAGTGGTATGGTACTTCTTTTGCTCAAGTGGAGGGCAGAGGGCTCAAGAGGCAGTGTCTGAACATCATGGGACTAAGGCTATAATCCTGAACACAATGAGGCCTGCTATGCACAGGATAGCCACCGACTGACTTAGTCCAGAGAAATTTACAAAGCAATCCTATGCAAGTCTACAGAAAGCTAATTCTCACTGTGTTCCATGCGCTTACTCCCTAATAAGTGTGGTTTAGGACTGCAGTCCTAGCTATGCTTCCGTCCCACTGAAATCAACAGCACAAGTTAGTTGTGACCTCTCATTTCAGTGGGTCTCATGAGTGAGACGCTTTCTCTGGATGAGGGACAATATTTCCAAGAACAGTCCTAGGTCGGCTGTAGCCCAAGTCTGGGAGCCTAACACACAAATGCAGAAGTAAAATCCATTGAAATCAATGGGGGGCTTGCACCCAAAGTAACTGGAGAGACCACAAAATATTCGGTCCACTGAAATCAATCAGCACAATCCTGTGGGAAGCCTTCCTGCACAAGCGGCAGCAGAAGAAACAACAGCTGTGTGCTCCTCTGTAGCTCTCTGCTTCTTTCAACGGAGCTTGCATGGGAATAACTTCTCACCGTATTCTGCCCAAAATGTGTTTTCGAATAGCCCAAATCCCAAATGTCTTGAGTTAACTGAATGCAATGGGCAAGGATCCAATAGATTTCAAAGAGGGTGCGATACTCAAAATCCTGGCTCCATCGATATCTGTGTGTGGATTCAGACCTGTCCCCATCCCACCCGTCCCTGTCCCGCCACCTATTGCTCAGTTATTTTACTTGACAGTTTTCAGCAGTCACCTTAAGGGGGGCAATGTGGCCAGGTCTCTTCCACAACAATACTGTTGGCAAGCTATAATGTTTCTGCCTCAGCAGTGCTTATGGAATCCTCCCTCCATGACAGATGACAATTCCGCATGGATTCTGCTTACAAAGTAGGTGGGAAAGAGCCATACAGAGTACCTGTATCTGTACTCTGTATGTATCTGTATCTAGCTCAGTTTGAATTCTGACCTTACAGGGAGCAAGATTTCGGTTAAATGGGAAGAAACAGGTGTGAACGAGAAGGGGTGGGCCATGTGTGATTGTTTCAGGAATATTCACCCATTTAAATGTCTTCTTTGTATTCTGTTTATATGTATTTTCACAGTCCGCCCTCACTTCTGGCAAGTATTACAAATGGCAAATCCCAAATTCCTCCTTTCCTCACCAAAATGCATTCACTGTCATTAGATCTAACATGAGTGGGCAGTAAAACTCTTGAATTGGATTATACATATTCTGAGTTACCATTTGAAACTTTGTGGGACACCGAATCCATGTTGTTGACTAGTTTATGCATTGATTTGTTACCACCTATGGCTGAACCAAACAAAATGTGAATTGGACATAGCAAAAACCGACAGTACTTGCCGTTAGAAAGCCAAACCCATCCGAGTGCAAGGGAGACCTGGCAGCAATAATAGAGCAAATTGGCTAGCAAGTTTATTATTGCCAAGGTGTGTTTCCTTCTCAGCCTGTTTGTGTGAGGTGGGGAGGAGTAGCTGAAGCCATCATTCAAAAAGGTAAAGAGGAACCACCACCACTGTTCTGAGGACTCCCTGTCCACTTCAGACAAAAGAAGTCTCAACCTTTGAACCTCAGCTCACCCATGACCACTACTGAACTGCTGGCCCAACACAATTTTATCCAAAATCTGAGGCTATTGCCTTTTGAGGATTTATTTAACTTTTCATGCAGCAGCAACAACAAAGGCCCTCTGCTCTCCTAGTACCAAAGAAGCAGGAGGCAACCTAGGGCAGCAAACACACAACAAATAACTCTTGCTGAACTGATGATGGTTAGAAGGCAGGAGGTTGAATTACTGTCATCTGTGTTAGCGTAACAGCAGTCAGGGTAACGTCAAAGGTTTATTGTTACTCTAACACTGTTGTTGTTTAGTTGTTTAGTCGTGTCCGGCTCTTCGGGTCCATGGGGTCATTAAGAGCCGGACACGACTAAACAACAACAGTGTTAGAGTAACAATAAACCTTTGACGTTACTCTGACTGCTATTAACGCTAAAACTCAGAATATGGAAAACAGTATCAGAAGAGGAAGAAAGGAAAAATGGAAGGGGGAAATGAAGAGAAATAGTAAACAAAGGGGCATGGAGAAAACATGGAGAAGGGAAACAGTAAATTAGAAAGGACCAAAAGAAGTGAAGCAACAAAGATGAATCTCCCCATCCCTTGCAGTTTACTTGGGACCAAGGCTGCAGTCCCAGAGTCCTTTGATAGAAGGACTTCTGACTAAACAGGTTTAGGACTGAGCTGCATGTGACATCCTAAGCAGATGCCCTCAAGAATGAAGCCTCTGAACTCACTGGAACCCCATTTCCCAGTCAACACGCAAAGGCTCCAGCTGCACGGTTGCAATCTTAACACACAGTTTATTTGTAAGTTTCCCTGAAATGAGTTGCAAATAATAACGGGGATAGAAGGGTCGTTTCACACATTCTGCAGGTGTAAAACCCTCGCCTTCCACCCACCCCACGGACATTCGCAGCTCCCTGGAGAAGACAACTGCAAGACACGCGAATGTGCGCGCTTTGCACAACCTCAGCTTCCCGCCCCGCACTAGGCAACGTGTGAAGCGGCCCTCAAGCGGGAGAACCCGGGAAAGAAGAGAAACGTTACCTTCTCCTTGCCCCCACAGTGGCAGCAGACGGTCCACAGGTACTTGAGGGTCCTCCAGAGCAGGATAATAAAGAGTCCCCCGAAAAAGGTGACCATGGACGAGGCCAGGAAGGCCCACCACATGCGCTGCCCGCTGTCGCAGGGGACCTCCATGGTCATGGGGATGATGACCGCGTTGATCGCCTTGGCGGGCGCCGAGGAGGAGTCCGCGTTCAGGTTGCTGCTGGCGCTGATGGGGCTGTTCATCTTAATGCCGCCGCTGCCGCCGCCTCCTCCTCCCGAGTAGTAGCTACTGGAGCCGCTGGAGCCGCCGCCGCCGCCTCCTCCGCCGCCGCCGCCGCTGCCATTTGCCATGGCTAACAGCGGGCAGGGCGCGCCGCCGGGGCCCCGGGGAGCTCCCGCTGCTGCTGCTGCCGCCGCCAGCGCCCTCGGCCAAGCCCATCCCCAGCCATAGCGCTGCTCTTCGGCGGGGAGGCGCGCAAGCCGAGCCTCAGCGCACGTCCAGGCAGGCGGCCGCCGCTCGGCACCTCTCGCTCTGGCGCCCTCGCTGCCGCGCGCCTTTCCTTCCAAGATTCCGGCGCGAGGGAACCGAGCGGGAAATAAAGGCGCCGCCGCCGCCTCCTCCCGGTGGCCAAATCAGCGGCTCCCCCTTCCCCCACCCCCCTCCCCGAAATCAAGCCAGCAGCCACCCCTCGCGCCGGCACCTCACGACGCCCGCCACGAATGGGAGAAGGCGGGCGGGCGGGCAGGCAGGCAGACGCGCGCAGGTCCCGGCCGAGATCCGGGATTCGTCCTTTGGTCGCCTCACGATTTGAGCGCCAAGGCAGAGAGCGATCCCTTGTCAGTCGCGCCCTCTCTCGCTCTCCACCGACCGGAGAGTGAGCCCACGCAGCCCAGCTCGTTCGGCGTCTCCCTCCGGCAAGTCCAGCCCCTTCCTCTCTCCTAATTCAGCCTCCTCCACTCGCCCAGCCGGGCTTGCGTCGTCGCTGCGGCGGCCGCCGCCTCGCCTACCATCCTCGGCTGCTGCTGCCACACGGCCGCCTCCTCCTCCTTGCCGCCCGTTAGCAACGCGCCCAGCCCGCCGTTGCTGCGCGCCTCAGCTTCCCGGGCAGCTGGCGTAGGAGACTCGCCGGGCGCGCGGGAGGAAAGCGGCACCTTGTGATTCGGCCGCTGAGGCGGCGGCGGCTTCGGCTCCCCAAGAAGAAGAAGGGGCTCCCCTCACGACTGGAGGCCGTGCGCGGACGGCTCCTCCCGGGCCAAGCTGCTGCCTCGTCTCGGGGCTCTCTCCGGGCTCCCCCTCGCCTTCTCCCAAACGGCCCTGCGCGCTTCTCGGAGGCTGCCTCGAACAGATGGAGGCGAGCGAGAGAGCGACGCGCTTTACAGGTAGCGGCGCAGCAGCGGCGGGAGGAGCCAAAACGCAGGCGGCCCGTGTGACCTGCCGCTTCAACAAGTCCTCCTCGCACCACACAGAGAGAGAAGGCGAAGGGCTCGGCGCGTTGCTTGGACGCGGAGCAATTCGAAGGGCCGTGGAGGTGGCGGCGCAAGAGGGACGCGCAAAAAACCCTGCGCGATCCTGGCACTTGCTGAATGGCGTGACGCACTGGCTGTCACTCTCTTCTCTCGCGCGCTTCCCCCCCCCCCCCCGCGCGCCTTTACTCCTCCCGCCCGCTAAGATGGTTGGAGTCCCAATACACCAATGTTTTCCCAGCCTCTGTCTTTTTCTCAGCAGATCTCAGTGACTTGCATACCTAATGGTCGGGCCGGGGAGGAAGGACCCCAAACGGCAAGAAGGAAAGGCGGAAGAGCAGAGAAATCCGCCTCCCCGCACCCCGGCTCGCCTCTTTTGTTTGCCATTCATTCTTTCTCTGTTTTCCTTCGTTCTCCATCGGAGGAGCAAACAGACATAGCGAGCAACCCGAGAGGGACCCGATCCCCTCCGATTAAAGGCTGCTCTTGAAACCCAGCGTTCGACTGGGATGGTTGCCGTTGTTGTCGTTCTTTATCGCGGCCCAGATCTGAAAGCAATCTTTGGCTGAGGGCAGGGAAGGAGGCCGTGGGTTCTGGGAAAATGAACGAAAGCGGCGAGCCGGATCTTGTGCCAGGGTTGAGTTGCAGAAACAGGTGCTTCGCGATGCGAGGTGGGGGGGGGTGTTTTGTTTTGTGCGGGCTTTTGTCGCTCTCGCTTTTAAAGCGAAACACCCACCAGGGGGGGAAAAACCCATCTCTGCAAATATGGCTCATGGTTTTAAAATTGGCACAGATAGCGGAGTGGGGAGAGAGAGAGAGAGAGAGAGAGAGAGAGAGAGAGAGAGAGAGAGAGAGAGACTTAATCCCAAAATGCAACAGAAGCAGCCTGGCAATGAGACCTACATGACAGGCAGGGGGGGAGAATTCCAGGAGAAAGTAAAGCCCATTGTCAACGTCACAGCGACTGGATTCAGCCCGAGTCTCCCCTCGCGCGGAATTCCCAAGGCGCAAACGCGAGTGCGCCTGGAGACCATTTGCACACGCGTCTCTCCGCGCCATCCGCAGAGATCTAGGCAGATCCACCCTCTCGCTCCCTCTCTCCAGCGGTAAACACCGCCGAGTCCGGCTGTGCTCTGACAGACATGCTCTCCTGTTCGTCATATGTTTATAGCTCCTGCATAAAGCCACCATTATAAAATAATCGTTACTTAACCTATGACACAAGTGGTGTCCATTTTGGCATCTGTCACCGGGTTGTTTGTCCTTTCGCCTAAGCTGTCAGCTACTTGGGACTTTTACAGTGCTCCCTTTCGAATTCTTGTGCAAAATAAAATACTATTATCTAATTCCCCCTCCCCCACGCAGACAGGGAGTGCAAGCCAGTGAGGGGTTCTCCTGCACAATCCCCATTGAAATCCCATTCATTTCTATGGGTCAGCTGCCCATGAGATTGCACATCCTGCCGGCAACCCTGACTCAGTTTGTTCTGTTCTCTTCTATGAAAGGTCTACTCAGAAGTAAAGTCCATTGAATTCAAGGGTACTTCCAAGGAATTGCATCCTGAGCCAATCACATGACTTTACAGCAGCATGTCTTGTTAGGGTACAACAAGTAGTATTGCTAATCTAATAAGGCTGTGTGATGCCTTCGAAATTGTGAACAGGTAGAGAGGAGCTGTCTTAGGAAAAGGAACCATTCATCTCTACCCTTTTTCAATAATGGGGCTATGATGACACCCAGCTCTTTTGCTCCCTGTCATCATCCAAGACAGGTAACACTGTCTTAGATAATAATGGTGTGGCTGAGTGTCAATAACCTGAAGCTGGATCTTGACAAGATAGAGATCTTATAGAGTGGTGGTTTCTGGGTCAAGGAAGTGGTGAGGTGACCTATTCTGAATGGGGCTGCACTTGCAGTGAAGGAGCAGATTATTGGAGTGAGGGGGGACCTCTCTTTTTAAATTACATATTGTATGCATTATGGTTATGATGTTGCAACTTATACCGGGTCTATGGCAAAGGGCAGGATATATAAACTGTGACTACAACCTACTGTTACTACTAAAAAATAGCCTTATTCAGTCTGTCCTTTATGTATACCATTCAGGATGTCCAGATCACCACTCCTAGAAGGGCTATTGGTAGGAAATGGGGTAAACTCCCATGCCCAGAGGGTGTGGAGATGGTGGATAATAGCCTTAGTATAAATTGATAGCTGACATGCAATAGCACCTGGTGTTCAGCAGCTTGTCAAAATCAGAATAATATCCACAAGTCTAAAAGAACATTGAGACGCTGGTGTTAAAATTCATGTTTAGATTTTGAATTTAAACCTCAGCATTTAAAAACCTTTCCCCATTTTTCTGCTTTTGGTTTGGTGGTTTTTTTTTCCAGGGGGGGGGTGTCATTCAGTTCTCTTGGACAGTATTACACACCCGTAGGGGAGCGGTGGCCGGCAAGGAGCAGCAATGCAAGGACTTTTAAGACTGACCATACAAAAAGAAAAGAAAAGCCAAACAAACTTTAAAATGCAGGGCTTCCAGTTTGGGCCAGCCTTTCCCCAAAATTAACTAAGGTTTAATTTTGTATTAGGTATTTTATTGCAATGATTTCCAAACTCCACCCCCCCCCACTCATGGTCCACTTGAAAATTGCTGAGGATCTTGACTGATAACCCAACAAGTTTTCTGCCTGTTGTAGCCATTGTAACACACTGTGCTAGATGTTATATGATTTGGCTTCTAAATTGTATTTTTACAGGCAACCTGAATGAAGTTTGTGGATTGTTGTGGTCCACAGTCCACGTTTTGGGAAGCGCTGCACTTATTAGATATTTCTTATACTGGGTCTGTGGCAAAGGGCAGGATATATAAACTGTGTGACTACAACCTACTGTTACTACTACCCTTCTATTATAAAAGCTCAAAACTGATCACATCATTTTCAAACTCTATGGCTGCAATATTATACCCACTAACCTGAGAGCAAATTCCACTGAATTCAATGGGAGTGTACTTCTGAGTAGATGTCCATAGGATTACATTATAAAGCTGCAGTCCTATACATACTCACCTGGCCCATTAAACACAGCAGGACATGCATAGGATTGTGCAGGACACAACTCAGAAACATTTCAATATTTTTAAAAAAAAACAAAAACAAAAACATGCAAATCCCAATAAGGCTAACATTCTAAATAAGCACCACCCCACTCTGATACACTGAAAGCTGACCAAACTTACAGGGTTTCTAGAGCATTCTCTCTCCTCTGCACCAGTTAATGACCAGTAGGACTGAGAATCAATAAAAGAGGAATGCAAGGAGATAAACTGTGAATTAATAACTAGCTGTTAAACTAGGTCCCCTCTGCTTCTGCTCCTTCAGCTCCAAGGACATTTTAGCAGCAAGTAGACAAAAGGGCATTGCTTTTAAAATCCATGAATGCGGCTTCCGGGATGACAATTTTTGTTTTAAATTGACATGGTAGTAACCTGATAGGTAGCCCTGTTCAGCAGTGGCTGTACACTATCTACCAGTAATCTGCCATGCAGTTGTGCATGATTTGGTCCCCAATGAAAGGCAAAGGCAGCTCACTCACTCCAGCCCCTATTTAAAAGGGGGCAAAAGAAGCAAGAACGAAACAAGACAGCAGGAAGACTGGGGAACCTCACAAGTGGTGTTGGTTTCACAAGGGCTTCTTTAGACTGGTGGCAGTGGCAGAAGGAAAGCCTTGACTATTTTAATGATGGTTTGTGCTCTTTAAATAAACAAATGTAACTGGGATGAAATAGCACACACATTGTGAAATCCCCCCCCCCCACACACACACACTATGGAGCTCCTTTGATGAAGGGTGGGGAGCAAACTTCATCACCTATATATGCATATTTCTATTGATTCTCTTGTTTTCAGTTCATTGCTGCTTCAAGACAGCCATAATCCACATTGTTTTAAGCATTTGAATCATGGAGTTGTAGACTTGGATAGGGTCCTCAAAGCTCATCTAAACCAATGCCTGTTGATGCAGGAAACCCACAATTCTCGCATGCTTGACAGGTGGACATTCAGCCTCTGTTCCAAGATCTCAAATGAAGGAGAGTCCGCAACCAGGCAGTCAGTTGCATGGTTCTTCCAAGCGTTTAGTCTAAATCCTAATTTAAACCCTAGTGCTCACTCTGAAGCATGCCCCCACTGTGTTCATTGAGGCTTATTCCCAATAAAGACTGTAGCTTGGGAAGCGCTTAGCTTTGGCTAGGTTGAGCTCTACCAAAGTAATTATTCATTGCCAATTAAATAGCATCTGAGCACTTCAGATATTACAGATGAAAGATCCTATTAAATCTGCCATGAAAGTGCACAAGAGGCATATATAGTTGATAATTGGTAAAATAGTTTTCCCCATCTTTATTTTCTACAAACATAAAATCTTAAACCATGAAGTATTGAGATCAGGCTAAGCTGAGAGCCCAGTGAACAATGGAAAAATGTTTCTCAATCATTCTTTTAGATTCCCATGGAGGTTTGCCAATGGGTTTTGCTCAACTCTCCTCCCCCCCCCCCCACTTCAGCAATTGAATAAAATAATTATTCTCATGTGAGTCTCTGCATTAATATTATGAAAAATCAATTTATACTCTAATATGGTTACGCTCAAATTACCTATCCAGACCATGGGTTTAAATACGGTAACTGGCTGGTGTCTTAAAGTAGTAATGTTAACTAGCTGCAGAAGCATTCAAATAAATTAGACTCTGGAAACTATAAAACCAGTAGAAACATCCACGTTTCAACTTACAATATACTCTGGATGTAACTGAATCATTGCCTTAGGATGCAATAACCAAATCACTGCACATGCAGAAGTTCAGAGCCCATGAAGTTATGGGAATGTAGCAGAGGTGCTATGACAAGTATTTAGGGCTTTGGGCCTCAGGCTGAGCTATTCTCAAGGCAGACAAAGAAGGCACGATTGATTGATTGATTGATTGATTGATTGATTGATTGATTTAATTTGCTGCTGCAAGATGTGGTGCCGCTGACCCAGATGGCTTAAAAGGGGAACCAACTGTTACTAGTAATGATAATTAAATGGATATTTCATGATCTGAGGCAGTGTGCCTCTGAACACCAGTTGCTGGAGGAGGGACACAGCCTTAATGCCTTGTTTCTGGGCTTCCCAGAGGCCACTGTTAGAAAAAAGAATGTTAGACCAGATGCTAGACCTTTTATCATCTGATCCAGCAAGACTCTTCTGATGTCTTAAGTGCCACATATCCCAAATGGATCCATCATTAAACTAAATCTGGGGCGGCCATGTTAACTGGTGCCTGATAGCCCTGCTGAAAGATCTCATATCAATATAATAATTCTCCCTTGATATGGTGTGCATCATGTCCCAACAGCGTCCAAGCAATGTTTGCTCCATTTAGCTCTTAATGCTTGGCACCAGCTTTTGTTTAAAGAGCTTGACCAGCTGTGATAGGGTAGGGATTGAATGGGAAAGGAAGCTTGTGGGCCCCACACCACTGTATGAAGAATGGTCTGGTTCCTTCCTACAAAGAACACGGTTCCTCTGTGCTGAGTGCAATATGGCATCTGTCAAATGGGCATGCAGGGCACAGCTCTGCTATGCTAGAATTAATTTAGAGCTTCCTAATGTGAGTTTGTCCTGCTTTCTTTCATGCACTGTCCTCCAACAAATTCTCTGTTATCTTCTCTCTGTTGCTCCTTTTTTTTTTTTTGCAGGGTAGCAAAGCAGTGCTAATGTGCCCAGGGAACTCCAAAGCCACGCACTTTGTTGGTATCTTTGTAAACATAATGAATCATAGAACAGTAGAGTTGGAAGGGACCTCTAGAGACTTCTAGTCTGACCCCAAACAATGCAGGAATCTCAACTAAGGCATCCATGACTGATGGCCATCCAAACTCCTCTTAAAAACCTCAAACGAAGGAGAGTCCACAAAAGTTCTACCTGACATTTAGTAGAAAGTTCCTTTCTTGTAACTTGAATCCATTGGCTTATGTCCCATCCTCCAGAGCAGGAGAAAAAACTAGCTTGCTCCGTCTTCCACGTGACAGCCCTTTAGATATTTGAAGATGTCTATCATATCTCCTCTCAGTCACCTCTTATCCAAGCTAAAAATACTGAACTCAGAGTTGAGCACTGTCTCAGGCTGACTGCTCTGCAATGAAGAACAAGACAAATAGGTCAGTTTCCTGGGTTCTTGCAAGCCTACATACCTTAATTCTCTTATTGAATGTTAGAAGAGCTGGACGATTTTAAAAATAGTATCGCTGCATGTGTTCAAAAAAATAGGATGAGTTTTGCATTTTATTCTGCCCGTTCAAAAACACGTTGGGATGCATTGAAAGGGTTAGGAAAGAACTCATCTTTAGAGTTCCCTCTTGTGGATATTCTGTGTAAAGAAAACAGTGCATTTAAAAAATATTCCTCAAAATGCAGTCCTGTATACTGTCAAGCTTAAAGTTGCAAAAGCTGTTTCTTACATCATATAAACTCTAGGATGTTGTGGAGAAAATACCAATCTAAGCTGGCACGTTTTAACATTAATATTTGCTTTGAAACACATTTTTAATGAGTAAATAGAAGCCTCATGAAGAAACATAATATCAATTTAATTGTTCTTCTGTCCAGTAAGTATTCATTGTTGTTGTTGTTCAGTCGTGTCCGACTCTTCGTGACCCCATGGACCAGAGCACGCCAGGCACGCCTATCCTTCACTGCCTCCCGCAGTTTGGCCAAACTCATGTTAGTAGCTTCGAGAATACTTTCCAACCATCTCATCCTCTGTCGTCCCCTTCTCCTTGTGCCCTCCATCTTTCCCAACATCAGGGTGTTTTCCAGGGAGTCTTCTCTTCTCATGAGGTGGCCAAAGTACTGGAGCCTCAACTTCAGGATCTGTCCTTCTAGTGAGCACTCAGGGCCGATTCCCTTGAGAATGGATAGGTTTGATCTTCTTGCAGTCCATGGGACTCTCAAGAGTCTCCTCCAGCACCATAATTCAAAAGCATCAGCCTTCTTGATGGTCCAGCTCTCACTTCCATACATTACTACTGGGAAAACCATAGCTTTAACTATACGGACCTTTGTCGGCAAGGTGATGTCTTTGCTTTTTAAGATGCTGTCTAGGTTTGTCATTGCTTTTCTCCCAAGAAGCAGGCGTCTTCTAATTTCGTGACTGCTGTCACCATCTGCAGTGATCATGGAACCCAAGAAAGTGAAATCTCTCACTGCCTCCATTTCTTCCCCTTCTATTTGCCAGGAGGTGATGGGACCAGTGGCCATGATCTTAGTTTTTTTGATGCTGAGCTTCAGACCATATTTTGCGCTTTCCTCTTTCACCCTCATTAAAAGGTTCTTCAATTCCTCCTCACTTTCTGCCATCAAGGTTGTATCATCAGCATATCTGAGGTTGTTGATATTTTTTCCGGCAATCTTAATTCCGGTTTGGGATTCATCCAGCCCAGCCTTTCGCATGATGAATTCTGCATATAAGTTAAATAAGCAGGGAGACAATATACAGCCTTGTCGTACTCCTTTCCCAATTTTGAACCAATCAGTTATTCCATATCCAGTTCTAACTGTAGCTTCTTGTATTCATTAGTCTTGCTGAATAACCAGGGTCATAACCATGCCAGCTCCTTTCCTAAATTTTCAGTTATCATTTGAAAAGAAAAACATAATGGCACAAATCAATGCCTCCTCATTTGAGAGGCAGTGTGGTTTGGTGCTTAGAGTGTCAGACTAGGGCTGAGAAAATGTGATTATTATTTTTTAAATACATAACATAGGGCAGCCCTAAGTAAATTAGATCCCTACTCAGCTATGAAACTCACCTTGGACCAGTCACTATCTCTCGGGCTAACCTACATCACAGGATTGTTGCAAGGATAAGAGAGAAGGCGGGATACAAATGTAATAAATAAATATATGCACAAAGCGCTGTCTACACCCCACTCCCCACACACTCACATGGCAATATTGATCTCCTTTACCTAATATGATCTCAGCTGGAGGAAGTACCTGGGGCAGGGGTGCCAACTTGAATAAAATATTGAGGGTGGCAGGTAAGCCCCGACTTGCATTATCAATCACGAGACACAGTGCACACACACCATTTGAATGGTAATGCCCATTAACTGGGCATATTTTATTGTGGGCTCTAGGAGTTGGCTGCTATGACCTGGTGCAAATCAACACTCCAATGGAAGGTTAGAGCATACCAAATTAAGTTTAAGCCACCTGACCGCCTGTGGTACAGTGGATGCTTTTGTACCTACACAGACCCACAACGAGAAACCCTGGTGTAGCAATGTGGGCACATCATCCAGAGAAACAAGGCAATCCTGCTGATTGGTTGTGTGGACATGTGCCGTTTGCATTACGAGACAATTTTAAAGCAGAGCTAACCAGATGCAATAAGTGCCGTTGAGGTCACTGGCCACCCCAGAGAACACACACAATGTCATCTCAGGGAAACACTTCCCGGCCGTGGGAGAACTCAGTAAAGAAAAACACGATCAAAAAAGCTTAGGTTGTTTTGAAATCCAATTAGGAAATTAAACTGAGAGGAACGTGTTTGGAGAAAATCCAAATGCTGCAGCAGGACAATACCTTTATTAGGACCAGCAGAAATGTCACAAAGTAGTGAGCATGATTTCAGGTGCTCCAGAACTGTTCTTCAGGTTGGCTGTGTATGTGATAAAATCTAGTCATGGTGCTGACGCCCCAACATTTGTAGACATTGTGGCTGGTGTTTCCTATCTACCCATTTCCCCCACCCTTTACCTGTATTTTGAAATCCAGCCTAAAGAGAAAGAGAAATCTTGCTCACTACTTTGTGACATTTCAGTTCTAAAAATATTGCCCTGCTGCAGTTTTTGGGATTTCTTTTTTCTTTTTTTCCTATTGGGCAACATGTTATATTCAGAGAAGATACTTAATGGCGTTTGGGGGAGAAACCATTTCACCCAGAGGAGTGAAAAGGGATAGCACTGAACCATCAAGAGAATGCCAAATCCCAATCAATGAATGACTGCCCGTGGTTTCTAGAAGCTGTCAATTATCTGAGCAAATATAATTTATCAACCTATTTGCTTGTATCCTGCCCTTTGTCATATTTGATCTCATCCTCCGTTACACTGTGAAATCACATCACCATGAAAGCAACAGCCTAAATGGTACTGTTCAGGAAAGTTGATGAAAAATAAAATGAATTCGAACACAGTTCAAGAAGGCAGGAGTGCCTTAAAAGAGAAGCTAATGCAGAAGCCATAATAAAATTTTATACTTCAGGTGCATCCATAAACATTTCAACCCATGCACCATCACACAGAAAAGGCTGGTGCCCTTAACATAGCAGTTGCAAATAAATGTTCTGTATTTAATATATAAGGCTAGATGGCTATTGTGGCAATAGACCACAACCCAT
This sequence comes from Lacerta agilis, assembly GCF_009819535.1. Classification (NCBI taxonomy): domain Eukaryota; kingdom Metazoa; phylum Chordata; class Lepidosauria; order Squamata; family Lacertidae; genus Lacerta; species Lacerta agilis. Next base: position 15,268,481 of record NC_046316.1, read on the forward strand.
TGTTTACAAAGGCAATGAACAAACTGCAAGTTAAGAATATGCTGCTATTGTAGAATTGGGTTGCAACATGCGCTAAATAAATTTATGTATACTGCAGTGGCATTACCATAGTCTAGAGCAGTAATTTGCCATGTGAAGTCAGAAAAGGCCTTAGAAAGTGAAACAAAAGCATATGCAGATTTAATTGCCCAGGCATTTCCATTAGCTAACACAAATGCAGCAGATAAAAGCAGACACAGGGAAAGATGAATCACTAAAAAACCTGAAAGAAACAGCAGTTAAAGAGGGTGATCAGAAACTCAAAAGTAGCTGTGGTTTAAAGCCTAAGGTACTCCTGGAGTTGTAAGCCATGTGATAATTAGGAGAAATTTTTGAGCAAAGCAAGGCAGGGACAGAGCGATTAGGCTGATAAACCACGAATATCAGCTACACCACAATCCCTCACACACTTAACTAACTTACTAACTGAGTAGACACACATAAGATTGCACTGTCTGGCCCTGAAATGAAAAGTAGGAAAGAAAAATACGAAAGGAAGGAAGAAGTCTGATAAACAAAATAAGGGTCATGATGTTTCAACATAGTAGCAGTCCTTTCTCTTATCTCAGATTTGAACTAAGCCAGAAGGTGGAGCCACTGAAATTATACCCAGGTGCAGCATTAAATAATGCAATTAGGTAATAACCTGATTTGGAAGAGAAGCTTATAGGACTCTGCAAAATGTCATGTACATGGATGGTGACATATTATGACTTTTTCTGAATCAAACTGGAGTATTGGGCAGATTTGGCAAATTTGGGGTAATTTGGGTGGGGCATTCAAAGGGTACAGAAGGCAATTAAAAACTCACAGATATTTAAAAGTCATATATTATGGTGCATCACCATACAGATTATTACATCGTAAAAGAGCTAATATAAAAAAGAGTGTGAACAATGTGCTTTCACATAAAAAATGGTAGCAAGGTAGCAGCAGATCAGGGCAACAATGGGTGTGAAAAATGTGAATGAGTGGAAGGTAGGGGTTTTTCACTGAGATTTTTGAATCCCATGTAATGACAAATTTCACATTTAAAAATCGATTACCAGAAAAATGCATCATAAGAATAATTATTATTAAGGAATGGCAAGATATAAACTTGGAACCCAAAGTATACTTTATACCTGCAGATTGATATTATTATTATCAAGTTCTTGATCTTGGTGAAGCTTGAGGAATTTTTGCTTCTCTTCCCTTGAAGAGGAAATGATCAAGTTTGAGAAGAAAGTTTGAGAACACCGTATCTGACATAATCATTTCCAAAATGAGACTATAACGTCATATTTCAGTTTGTGAGGATCCATTGACCGATGGGGAAATAAAAATTACAGCCCTTCCCCCATGGGTTCTATCCAACATAGCACCAAGTTGAAGTCACTTAGCAGAAGACTTGTTCCAGTGGCAAAATGCTTTATCAGTGGAACATTGTTGTGCAAGAGCACATATAGGCAGGTTGTTGTGACTTTGTTGCACAACAGAGTGCACCATCTGTTACGCGACAAATTTCTGCTAGCGCAACTGTTGCACCAGATTCCTCTGTTGTGCAATGTTAAAATTCACCCATTTGCTAGCACAAGAGCCCCTGTTCTGGGGTCAGAGAGCACTGGGTACAGCCCCATTACATTTCTTGATTTCATGCACAGGCAGAAAAATGAAGGAGCGGGGGGGGGGATGATTCTGTCAATTATCACACACGGTAGACTGCGGTCCAATTTTGAAAGCACACTTTTGATGGTTGGTGATCTCAGCTGGAAAGGTTGCAAGTAGCTTTGGATTAAATACTCTTATGATCATGAATCTCTGTGATGTATGATTACAATGTATTTTTAATTAAGGTTATCACAATGGGATCTTAGCAGACGTGGCTACATTTTATATTCCAGAAGCATTGCAAGAAATTGTATTAAGCTGCAGCACAGCAAGCCAAGCAATCTCGTTTGCTGAGCGAAATGTCATCCAAAGTCACCACCTCTGGTTTATTTTCTATTACCTTATCTCTCCCACCATGTTTTCCCACTGCCACCTTCTTAAGCAGGAAGTAATGTTGCTGTACAGATAGTGCCAACTATTGTTTATCTACTTTCAGCCAGTAGAGAATCCAAACACATACAGCAAGTGAGCAAATTTTAACAATATTTTTAATTGTTGCACGATTCACTCGCTACATCCTACAAGATGCAGCTACATAGCTGTTATTGTAGTGCTTCAGATAATGCTCTTTGCAATGAGTTGTCTTTCCTTTCATAACACCACAGCTTCAAAGTTGGCCTGTGCTTCACGCCAGAAGAGTGCTGGCATCTGAGATATTGCTCAGTCTCCCTGTGTAGTGATTGCTGCAATGATTGCTGTAATGTAGAGGCACTTTCTTACAGCAAACAAAGGGATGAGAGTTGAGAGGTGATTCTTGGGGGTTTGTGTAGCAGAGCTGAGAGAGGAGATTCAACAGAATCTCTTGGGGAGCCATATATTTGGCAATAAAATGTTATATGAATTTGTTCAGTGTGACCTTTATGTTAGCAAACCTCCGAGTTAGTACATTCTGCATGTTCAACTGGGTGCAGAAATTTTATGAGATTACCTGCTTTCTGTTAGAGAGACACATTTGGAAGAGAGATTCCTACTCTCCGATGGCAATTGATCCAAGCACATCAAAATTTGCTTAGATTTTACATCTGCCCTTATCCACCTTAAACATATATTCGCCATGGAAATACTTAGGCTAGAATAAATCACAGACATTTAAATAAGTGACTCCAGAAGTTACAGCAAACGAGTCTCCATCCGCTGACAGTAAAACAAAGATGAAAAAAGGTTCGAAACAACTTAAAAAGAAATAACTTGGTTTCCTTACAAGAAGGATCATGCAATCTTTGGGTTCGCATATATGCAAGCTATAAAATCTCTTTTAGAGAGATTCAGTTCAGTTGCAGGGAGCCATGGCTGCATGGCTTCTTGCTTGTTTGTTCTAGGAAGCACGAAGGTGGGGAAAGGGTTGAGGGCAGAGGCTGTGGAAAGCCTGCTAAGCTGAACTTCAATTTCCATCAGTCCCAGGAAGCATGACTCAATGGCCAGGGATAATGGGAGCTCTGGAATGAATTAAGTACTTAACCAGAGGTACCACTGTATGTATACTAGGACAAATGTGCACCGAAATGCCAGTTTTCAATGGGTCTTTTTGTTTTTTGTTTAAATGCAAACTGATGTGGAATTGTGGCAAGCTGAACTTTAGACTGGAAAAATGAGAAGCTGAGAGAAACTGAAACTGACAGATTGATTCATCCATCCCTGCTTTTGAGGAGACATGTGTAGATTTGCACTGTTTCAGAGTACCCAAAATTGCTGGGGTGGATCTTGACCCAGCTAATACGTGCTATTTAAGGGTGAAATAAGTCCTTTATCACCCCACAACTCAAAGCAAAATGTGAGACTTCCCATTTGCCATGCCTTTTAGCCACTGAGTGAGCTTTCCAGCAGTACAGCCCTGCTTCTGAGATCCACGTGGGTTGCAGGGTGGAAGGTGAGAGCTTCTATTTCTCAAACTCAGCTCTACCAAACCACCCATAAAACTGTTCTTATAAAACCATTGCACTGGAGTGCTTCTACAAAGGGAGGGAGAGAATCATTATAAGAAGTCTCAGCTTTACAGTGCTGCATTATCTGTGTAAAGCTATATCAGACATGGGCTTAATGTAATAATATGCTCTGCAAGATAGATTAATTTCTCCATCTAGGTGTTTTTGAAGTATTCACGGCTGCCTGACACCAAAAATTGGTTCTGAGGGAGAAAGGTGGCATGTGGGGCAGCAATATTTGTTCCACCTCAAATGATCTGAATACTCAAGTCAATTTCTAGAAGAATTGACCTATTTGTGCTTTTATTTGGCTGGCATACCATTGCCCCTGAATTGTTTGGTTTCATTTTGCATAATGTATATCTGTTCTGTTCTTCTTCTTTTTAAAAAAACACACCAAATGGTGCCTCAAAGTTATTGACAGGGTTTATTCTTGTCGTGACTTTCTTCCTGAACCAGGTGAGTTAACTGTGAACATAGGAGATTTGGAGATGTTAAATCTAAATTTGAAATTGAAATACTGAGTAATAATTACAAAACATTGTCAAAAATGTATAAAATGTTATTGGAATGGCATTTGAAAGATGAGGAAGTGAAGTCGGTGATGATACAATGGGCAAAAGATTTTGGTCATAATATTATGCTAGAAGACTGGGAAAAATTGTGGAAAGAAGGAATGAAATTTACTGCATGTAATGAGTTAAAAGAAAATGTCTTGAAGATGATGTATAGATGGTACATTACACCGGTCAAATTTGCAAAAATGTATAAGGTTGATAATAAGTGTTGGAAATGTAAGGAAAAGGAAGGTACCTTTTATCATATGTGGTGGGAATGTAAGAAGGTGAAAGGCTTCTGGGATATGATTTATAATGAAATGAAGAAAATGTTGAAATATACATTTGCTAAAAAAGCAGAAGCCTTCTTACTGGGCATTACTGGTACAAACATTAAAAAACAAGACTTTAAACTTTTTCCAGTATTCAGTGACTGCGGCGAGAATCTTAATAGCACAAAAATGGAAACAAGAAGAAACACAAACAAAGGAAGAATGGACAGTGAAATTACTGGAGTATGCGGAATTGGAAAAAATGACGGAAAGAATCCGAGAACAGCAGGAACAGAAATTCATTAAAGACTGGACTAAATTTACAAATTATTTAAAAGATAATGGTATTCAATCAAATATGTTGATAGGACTGCAAGAAGCTTTGTAGATTATTGAAGAAATGCAATTGTAAATATGAAATTATAGTGATTAAGTTGGATATGATGATTTAAAGCTGTGATTGAGTTAAGAAGTATAGTATAAAGTAACAGAAATTAGAAATCATGTGGAGGGTTTGAGGGAAGTCACGGCCCTAAAAGGCCAAAATGTTAAATGAATTGAAAGATAAATGTGAAAGTTTTTTCTCAATGTAGTTATATAAAAACAATAAAAATGATATTAAAAAAATAACTGTGAACATAGGAAGCTGCCTTCTTATGGGGTCTGACCAATGTAACCCACACTTGTTACTCCAAGAATCATAGAATTGTAAAGTTGGAGGGGACCTGAGGGTCATCTAGTCCAACCCCCTGCAATGAAGGAATGGTTAGTAGCACTTCTCCAAGGTCTTCCAAGTGCAAATCTTGAAGTTTGCTTGCCTGCTTTTCCCCCCCAAAAGATAGTTTGAATCTGCTTCCTGAGACTCTTAAACTCAGATTCTGGCCAGGTACTTTCTGCATGGGAAGCTTGATCTCTCCACCTTTGTGCCATCGGAGCTCCCCTACTGCCAGAGGCTTCTGTAATAAATGAACTCTGGAAGCCATCCTCAACCTACCAGTATTTCAAACTTGGGAGAGTTCATTATTCTTCTGAGCCTGCTGTCAGTCCATTACTCCTCAAAGCTGCTTTGGGGGGCGGGGGGGGGGGACAACACGAGCCAGTACAAAACAACAGCAACAACAAATGCTTAGAGCTATCACTTGATTAAATAACTCTTAGTCAATCAAGTGTATGAGTTCACAGTGAAATTATATATGCACAGTTCCTTGGGAGTAAGTGGCACAACTTAACCCAATGGGACTTCTAGATAAACATGCCAAGTCAGTGACTCAATTAGTTATATTTGCATTTATTTACACATACCAAAACAATAGTCTTGAAGCAAAGAAGAAGAAGAAGAAGAAGAAGAAGAAGAAGAAGAAGAAGAAGAAGAAGAAGAAGAGGAGTTTGGATTTGATATCCCGCTTTTCACTACCCGAAGGAGTCTCAAAGCAGCTAACATTCTCCTTTCCCTTCCTCCCCCACAACAAACACTCTGTGAGGTGAGTGGGGCTGAGAGACTTCAGAGAAGTGTGACTAGCCCAAGGTCATCCAGCAGCTGCATGTGGAGGAGCGGAGACACGAACCCGGTTCCCCAGATTACGAGTCTACCGCTCTTAACCACTACACCACACTGGCATCCTTTGTGTTTAGTTTAGTTTAGTTTAGTTTAGTTTAGTTTAGTTTAGTTTAGTTTATTTATTTATTTGCTACCTTTCTATGCCCCCTTTCCTCCAAGGAGCTCAAACTGGTGTACATAGTTCTCTCCACAACACCCCCCCCTACATTTTTTATTCTCACAACTAGGGTTTTTTTCCAGTCGGAGCTCACCAGGAGACAATGACTGGCTAAGGTAACCTAGTGAGCTCCGTGGCTCAGTGGTGAACCCTGGTCTCCCAGGTCCTAATGTGTGTGCTGTAACAGGCATCATCTTCCAAATGGCATTTCCTTTCATATGAGAGAGGAGAAGAAGGTTTATTTTAAGATGGTCCTTGCTGCCTGAACTTTCCCCCAGTACTTATTAGCAGCCCCCTGTAATGGCATATGCCAATCTGATTTTTTCCTGTAGTTTATTACTGCAGATCAGTCAAGTTGGCATAACTTGATATAAAATACGACCCTCAATCAACTATTTTCACCCTGGTACAATTCCTTATCTCAAAGGAGCCCAGGAAGGCATTGGTAAATATTCTGAGCTCTTAATACTTAATGTAAAGATCAGCACACTAATCCTAGGTTATCAGCAAACTTACTTTTCACCTCCTGCTGGGGTTCTGCAGAGACAATAGTACAGTATCTTCCTCTTAAAAAAACAAAAAACACCTCAGGATTTAGGAAACATACAGTCAACCAGTTTCCTCATTTCTCAGTAGGGACATGTCCTTTCTGCTGTCAACTAGGAAAGGTAAAGAAAATAGCAGACGGGAACTTGTAGGAAATAAACAATAAAAAGGAATACATTAAAGGTATTATGAGAAATCATCTGTCCAAAAAAGACCCCTTCCCCTTTCCATTAGAATACATTGACTTAAAATAGTACAAGAACTCCAATTTTCCATTGGCTGGGTAGCTCTTAAAGCTCCACTGGAACCCACTCTTTGCACCTCAATAATCTCACGAACCAACACTTCACTGGGCCACAGACCAAGGAATGGGTGAGAGAGACGCTGTAGCCTTTGTGGTACAGGTTACTGATGAGGAGAGCATAACTCTCAAAGGAAAGGCACAGCAGGGTGGTGCTTATGTAACAAAAGGCATTTGTGAGGTCAGAACTAGTGACATGTCACAACAGTTAAGTAAGAGGCAGCAGGAAGATCTGGCCCTTGAGCATTTTAGCAGCTGAGGTGGAATCCTCTCCCCAAGTTGGCCATCCCTGCTTTAGAGGTTCACCAGATCTCAGACATCTTCTAGGAAGACCTCTAGATTTTGTTTTGAGATGGCGTTTGTCCAGTACTGAAATTCTACCCTCATCGCTGAAGCTAAAGCAGCTGCTTCAGTAACAGTCCCTGTACTACAGGATCAACAAAATGTTTGCAAGGCTGATATTAGGTCACCTTTCCAGTATAGATTGAATACTGTACCAGCATAAGATTAAGAAATAGTGGAAGCAGCGAGATTCTGTTACACTGAAACCAGCAGCTAAGTGACGTTCAGCAAGAGATTGGATTGCATTTTAATAAGCTACAAACAGCCGATAGAGTTGATCCCATGGAAAATAACTCTTGAAGATTTTCCGCTTTGATCATGGAAAGAGAGAATCAGCAAGAATGTCAGTAAATGCAAAACCACTCTACATACTCAGAGAGGACTTGACTGGTGATGTAACTTAACAACTCTTTTGCAGAAAGGTGGAATAGTTTGGGGGAAAGCCACATAGGTTTTAATATGATGTCAAAACACTGCAATGGAGGAGAAATAGCAAGGAAAGTGTGGAAAGTTCTTCCACATGAGTCCCATTGAAATGAATGGGAGCTACAAAGAGGCATGGTAAGTGCTGTTATTGTTCACTTCATTAAGAGTTGCCTTGCAGAAGAGCTGCTTGTATTCAGCTACAATTAGAACATAACCACACCACAGATGTAAACTGGTTCCGTAATAATTCCCTTTCCAGTGCAGAAACCTGGGAGCTATAACTTTGCACAGAAGGCTAGCGATCTCTAACAGAGCAGCCCCATCAAGCTACAGTTTTCAGGGGTTTGGGTTGAGGGGAATCTTATACCACAGAGTGGTGGAAAATCAATATGACTTCATACCTCTCTCCCCAGTCCCCACTGTGACACACAAACCTCCAGGCAGCAGTCTTGTTTAAAATCACATGTTAGATAGCTGTGCTGCGCAGGTCATACCCAGCCACTCTTGAGTTGGTTGGCATCCATCTGTCTTGGAAAACAATGGAGGAGTGCACATTTAGAGGTGAAGTCGAACTGTTGGAAGGTTGCAGTGCTTGCTGTGGCTGTAGAGACAGATACAGGAAAGATATGTTTTGTTGCAGCTGGGGCAGCTGAAGGTGTTTGGTTGTGCTAATGCAGATGCACTACGTTAACTTTCATTGCTAGTGTCCAGACTGCCAAAAAGCACAACACTGGTCCATGTCAATAGAAGTATTTCACTAGATTGAGGGAAAAGGTAGCGCTTTCAAAATCACTCGTTTCAGAATGAAAACATAGCAAAGTCTGTAATCCATCTCTTTACAGACTAGTTGATGCCTTTATGGGCTTTCCATATGTATCCAATAGGAATCAAGCCACACCCAGTGATTCAGGTCATAAACCAGCAGGATATGTTTATTTATTAATTGGGAAGTATAACCTGCCCCAACCCAAAGGCAGAAAACAGTAGCTCAAAACCTCTCCAGAGAACAGAATGAAACTTAACCAAGGTTGAAATCTCCACTCGACCATGAAGCTCACTTAGTGGCCACTGTCTCTGAGTCAACCTCGCAGGGTTGTTTTAAGGAAACTGGATTAGGGAGAACCATGCATGCCACATTCACTTCCTTGGAGGGAAAGTGGGGTGGAAATATCATAAATAAGTACCAATACATAAAATCCATTGGCATTTCTCCTCCTTTTCCCAACCCTGAGGCTCCAAACATTAGACAAAGCAAGTGCATCTGAGAGGTGTGCAGCTGTGAATTGCAGAAGTGGATCCCAGAGACCACAGGCTTGAACAATAGAGGGCAGGGCACACGGGGGCCAAAGGAGATACAACCCCACCCAGTTGAGAACCCCCATCCCACCCCCAGCGTATTTGTTCCAAATGCATTGCTACTTGTATTGTTGTTGTTTTTTCTTTAAATTGTCATGAGCCACGTTAGAAGCAAATTTATGATTGGCAAGCTGGATAAAGATATGCAAAGAAATTAGACCTTGGAGTATTTCAGTGCCAGAGCTTCCCCATCTGCACTGGCTCAGTACACCAGCAGCTTCACTCTGTTACAAAACCTCGGGCAAGGCTTGGTGCCTGGGACTGTCAAGTCTGATTAGCAGACATCATAAACAATTATTTGCTGTCTATTGCTGTTGCCACTACAGTAGAAAGTGGAAATGTACAGAATGAACGTTGAGCTTACTCAGGAGCCTTTGGTGAAGTACTTCATCAAACGCTTTTTGGAAGTCCAAGGCTCTGAGTTTTGCATGTCTTTTAGCATTTGACATTGCACAGCTCACCTAAACAATAATATCAGCATGATTTGGGTCACATCCACACCACACATTCAAAGCATGTTGCTTCCTGCAAAAAAACCCTGAGAATGTAGTTTGTTTGGGGGGGGGCTGGGAATCATAGCTCTGCACAGCACCCAGGATTCTCCAGAGGAAGTCATGTGCTTTAAATATACGGTACACATATGACATTAATCAGCAACACGCTCTGAATTCCAAGTCCCCACCTTGCCTTGCATTAGACCCCTGGCCTGCTGCTGTCCACTTTTTTCCCCCCAACCCAAGACAGAAGATAATATCAGTCTGTTTTAGAGATTTATGCTGAGTGGGATTGTGTTTTAAAACAATTTAAAAAAATCTTTAGGAGTTCTGGACAAGATTTAGATGCCAAGTTTCATTAAACGGCCATCAATTAGTATTAAAATATAATTTTTCCATGAAGTTTCTTTTTATATAGAACTGTGTTTAATTATTTAAAATGAAGATTAAAATGCCCTTTTGCATGATTTTAAAGACAACTGTTGGGGTGTCTCAGTTTGTAGAGCATTAGACAGGTGGGTGTAAGCCCCACATTGGGCGAAAGATTCCTGCATTGGACTAGGTGACCCTTGTGGTCTCTTCCAGCTCTACAATTCCATGATTCTAACATGCCCCTTTCCCTGCCATGAAAACTAATTTTAAAAAGACCTGGGGCAGCATGTGCAATTTGTCACCATTAGCAGCCAAGGGGAGGGAAGAGCGAATGGAAGTGGTAGCCTTGGGTCAACAGATCCTTGAATTACATTGATGTTTGGGACCGGCAGGATGTGGGTGGGAGAAATTGTTTTGGCAGGTGGTGGGATTTTGGAAAGGATGCAGGGGACAAGTGGAAAGCTGGTTATGGAATTTGGGTGGGGCGAGGACAAGCTGGTAAGGTGGGCAGCTGGTGAAGGGGCAGCAGCAATGCTGGTAAAGGAGGTTTGGTATGTAAACTGTGAAGGGCTGGCACACTGGAAAAGGGATTGGATGGTGAGGTGTTTTGAACGTGGATGATGGGTGCAGGAGTGTCATGACCCTGGGGTGATCAGCTTCATAGCTCAGTTGGTTGCAGCATGGTGCTGATAATGTCAAGGTTGCAGGTTCGATCCCCATATGGGACAGTTGCATATTCCTGCATTGCAGAAGTTTGGACTAAGGTGGTACTCAGGGTCCCTTCCAACTCCACAATTCTACGATTCTATTATTATTCTATTCCTCATCTTCAAGGAACAAGGCTGTAGATTTGTATGAAGTATCAGATGAACAAATGTAATGAATAATAACAATGCTGGTGCCTGATTGAGGTTGTTTTGGTGGAATTGACATTTTTGCCAATCAAATACACTTCCCTGCTTACTGGGAAAGTGACCCTCTGATCTGCAGTTTATTATTCATAGAGTGCTTCCTTGCAGTCATTTTCCTTCAAAAACTGGCAGTCCACAGGGTTACCACACTATCGCAGCATACTCTGCATCATGGTCTCACTCAAGATAATTTTCCTAATATATATCTTGGGGGGTGGGGGTGGAATTGCCTTATTTAGATTTTTAAAAGCAGAATCCAGCAAAAGACACACATTTCCTGCATGGGTGCAGGCTTGCTGCACTCCAGTTCCTACCTCCATTTCTCGCCTCAAGTTTACTTCTTGCCAAATATCCCACACATACCAATTTGATGTTATTATATAAACAAGCCCCCTTCACATTAAAGTAATGGTAGACTTGCAGATAAGCAGTCAACGTTAAATTTAACCATGCAGCAATAAACAATGACTAAATTAAAGTGTGAGAGTAAAACCCAATTGCATTTCACAAGAATTCAGGCAGTTATAATCAACCAGGAAACAACCTCCGAAGAAAATAAAATGAACAAGATGCTTTCCAGAAAGCAAACCTCTTAACGTCTTGTCCAGCGGGCCTCCCCCAACTGCAATTTGCTCAAATAAATGTGTGCAAGATAATAAAGGTAAACACAGAAAACCTTGTTGTCATTGCTGCATGCACACCCCCAGCCATCACAACGTCTCCTAGTAGCAATGTTCAAACAAGCACTCTCTGTGTGTAGGATTGGGGGGGGGGCACACAGGGTCACACCTGCCAGATCTCTAACACACTTGCCAACTATGCCATACAAACTATATGTTCAGCAAGCCATACAAGGGAGGACGACTGGCCAGCCAGTTTTTGATCCTAAAGCTCTTCTAGGCAGGGATGTTTCTTTGTGTTGTCATAACTATTCCAAGCATCATTAACACTGATGGCCCTATGTGAATAAATACTGTAATAAATTTGCTCTGTTTTGCTACATAAGCTGTCTCTCAAGTTTTGTTTTAGTCCTATATTTAAATCATTAAAAATCTAAAACATACGAATTGCCTTATGAGGGCAAACATGGGCGTAGCCAGGATTTATGTGGGGGGGGGGCACCCACCTGTCCTGTTCCAGAACCGAGCTACCTGTGACGCGATTGAGCAGTTTGCAGAAGCCACGTCTATTGCTCAGTCAGGTTTCTAGTTGTATCACTAGAATACGCCACAACACCAGCGAGCATTTCAATTTCAAATATTTTGATTATTTCTAAATTTAGTTAAGTATTTTATGATTGGGGGGCAGCTGCCCCCTTGTCCCCCTGGCTACGCTCATAAAGGCAAACTTGACTTTCAAAACAAATTCTGATTATCCTTATCTGGTCACTTATCAGTACAGTATTTGATTTGTCTGACCAGTGAAGTAGTGCAATTATAAAGCACTGGGTTTTGAAATGCCAATGAATTCGAAGGTTCTGCCAGGCCCAGGCACCCACAAGCCACTAGGTTCTATTCAGGCTCCGCCCCAACTTCCCATGTGCCACACTTGGCTCCACCTCCGATCTGCCAGATTCTCTAGGTGCCACGTTTGGTCACAGCAGGTTCACCAGGTCCTGCCTGCTCAGGTTTCAAACATCGCCACTTGTCCTGCACTACAGCAACTGTGATTTCAGAAGTTATAGGAACTATACAGAATGAAATTTCTTAAGACATGTTTTTTTTTTTAATGTTTATGTCCTAGTACCGTGTTTCTCCTAAAATAAGACATAGCCATAAAATAAGCCATAGCAGGATTTCTATGCATTTGCGAAATATAAGCCGTTCCCCGAAAATAAGCCATACCCTAAAAATAAGCCATAGTGACGTGGCAGCTCCCATTAAAACAGCCTGGAGAGGCGTGGCTATGCAGCATACCGATGCGACGCGGTTAAAATAAGACATCCCCTGAAAATAAGCCATACTGTGTTTTGTTGAGGGGGAAAAAATATAAGACGGTGTCCTATTTTAGGAGAAACACGGTACATGGGTTCATATTGGGATATACGATCTTGTCTGCAAGTCACACCAAGTCACTAAGGCAAAAGTTTAGAGGACTTTCTGGAGAAGTTTAACACGTCTTGCCGTCACTTGAATGACAGATGTACTCAAGGTCTTGGTGACATTGGCAGTGGTACAGAGGCAATGTTTTTCCTCCCCCCCCCCCCCCATATATGTAAAAGGACAAAGTGTTCTGAACCATTTTACTAACCTGTCAGAGATACAGATTATTTCCTTTAATACCTCTCATCTAACCAACCCACTCCTTTTCACTACGGAACTAGTAATTTTCAAATCCTGATCCATAATGGGGGAATAAGGAATGCTATAAAGTGACTTCCAAAGGGCACAGAGACCATAGACAGCACAACCTGGGATCGGTTCTGTCTTTGGCCAACCCTCTGGGGACCACATACTACAAGGTGCATGTGGCAACCCCACTCTTTCTCTCTCACACACTCTTGCATGTGTGCATGCACACGCACACACAGACAGGTGGACATTCACACAGGTACATAGGCCCCTTCGCCAGCTGATCCATGACACGATGGAGGATCCTAGAATAGATGGGTCTTTGGCCTCATCCAGCAGGGCTTTTCTTAGATTCTTACTTCAAAGCTGGGGCAGGGGGTTCTTCAGGGAAGAAGAAAACTAGTGGAGCAGCTATAAAAAAGCTAGCACACATTTGCAAAGCTAAGCAGGGTCTGGTGTGGTTTCAAATTGGATGGGGAACCGCGTTTTGAGATTCCTGCATTGCAGGGGGTTGGATCATCAGATGGCTGTCGGGGGGAGTCATTTCCAATGCTATGATTCTATAAAACCCTCTACCAATGCAGAAAAAATATGAGGGGTCAATATCTCTCCCCAAGCTGTTAACAGTATTGTGGTGCAGTATTTATACTTTCTCAAGCCCTCATGAGTGCCCAGGGCAGTAGAGGCAAGTCTGTAGGTACTGAACCATTATCTGAGCCTTGGCATCAAGGAGAACATCATGGTACCAGGGAATTGGAGGGAGAACAACTCTCTCTCAACTGAAGAGTTCCCTGCCTTCTTTTTCATTACCTTCCCCAGGAACTGCTTTTGGACACCCCTTTCCTGACTGCTCTCTTGCCTTGTGGTCAGGAATGGAAAGTTGGATTTGAAGTTCCAGTGTGGTACAGAAGCAGGAGAGCAGGTTGACCAATCTATTGTTTGGTTGGTAGAAGAAAGGTTGAGGGCAAAGAAGGTATGTTGTGTTTTCATGCTTCTCCCTACCCCTTCCTGGCTGGGGACACCTTAGGAATCCCTCTCTGTTTCTGTTTCCTCTTTGATATTTATTTATTAGGCAGTGTCTTATCGTAGCCCTGCCAATGTTGTGCTTGTTCATGACTGTTGGCCATGCTGCCCAAGGCTGACGGAAGTTGTAGCTCAACAATATTTGGAGGGGACCAGGTTGGGGAAGACTGATTTAGCTGGTACCTGTTATACTTATTGGTCTCTTGCTTGTTTGGGGTCTGTCTCTGAGCTACAAATCCAAGAGTGGTTTAACTATCAATAATTCTCCACAGGGAGCCCTGGGAATTGTAGCTACTGTGAGGGAAATAGGGCTCTCCTAACAATGCACAGCAACACACAGAAAATTCCTAGGAATTTTTGGGAAAAGCAATGACTGCTTAAAGTGGAATGATCTTGCTTTAAATGTATAATACAGAAGGGTCCTGAGAATGCCTGGCCATCTTTACTCTTAAACCCCAAGCCTGTGGTCAATGAGTGTCCTCTTTTAATCTCTTTCAGCTGCCGAGATACCATCTGCCTAGATGCCTGGATAGAACTGCAGTTTCTGAAGTGATGATTAACTTTCCCCAAAGGTTCAGACATCCTGTTTTATGGTGCACAATGAAATACAACTTGTCAGCTCCCGGGCCAAGAAATATGCAGCAAATAATACACAACCCTGCAAGTGAGAGAGGGCTTCAATTCTTCAAACCATTTGAAAGTGTAGGCAGCTAACTATCCCCCCATGAATTCAGAGGAATAGACTTAAAAGAGGTTGAGGGTGATTTTCCTTCCACTACCGCAGATCAGATGTCATTCAGAGACCATTAAAGGCAGCCTTACCAGAAACAGCCAATCTCTGGATCTCATAAAAATGCAGCCTCTGAAATGTGATTTAGTGTGCTTTGGGAATGAACTTCCCTTCACCCAAATTTCCTAGAGTTACAGGGACATGGTATCAGCTGTTTTTCCTCTTCTCTATCGAAGAACAGACAAAGCTCTGGTAGTTGGGTACCAATCATCTTGGAGCAGGCTTAGTCAAGATGTGCACTCCAAATAAGCTTTGTGTGGGGCCCCAGGGCACATTCCAAAAACACATGGTGGCGCAACCATGCAAAAACCAAGCATGTCTGAATCTGTGCAGTGCTTCAGATAGGCACTGAAGACCTTTCCCAGTCTGCATCTGTCCTGGTGTTTTCATTGTTTTACTTGTTGGCCTGCCCTGAGTTGCTTTGGGAAGAAGGATAGGACATAGATTTAGCAGATAAATAGATAAAAATTAATCTTTCTACACCTGAATAATGTGCACATAACTTCGGGGATATACTTTGAGCCCCTTTCTTGTGGGAGGAATGTGCATATAACTTGTTTTCATTCCCCCTCCCCACTCATTGTGGTGTCTGCTAGAACCATTAGATACCGGTATGTACCAAAGCCTCAAACCTCTGGCTTTCCCAACCAAAAGATCAATTGTCTACTTCCAGTTTGGGCACCCACACTTTTGTTTAAAATATATATACTACATAAATGCGCAATATGTTTAAATCTCCCCATTCCTCGTCCTACAGCATTAGAAATAATAAATGGCTTGCCCCAAAATTGCACAGGGTATTTACCACAGAACCAGGAACATAATGTAGGGAATGTTGAAAGCCAGTGCTTATCCCTGTATAGATTTAAATATATTTGGATAGTTTCCTGTGTCTTTTTTGGCACTATCATAATCTATAGGGTTTTTAAGGCAGCAGGAAATAGTAAGAAAACAAGCTTTCCAGCACATACTCTAGTAAATCTGTCTAAAGAAAAAAGACCCAAGTGTTCATCTCATGTTTGAACTAGTACTACATCACACTTAGAATCAGACTGAAAATGGGAAAGGAAAAGTGTGAGCTAGATTTCTCCCACCACCTGCCCCATCGCCAGCTTCAAAAGGTGGTGCTGGAAGCATAGCATGCCAGTTTGCTTGTCTATGATTTGACTTCAGTCTTCCAACATTTGCTAAACGTCAGTCATCTATCTTTTTCTTTCTTTTTTAAACTTCATTCATCTATCCCTTGTTAGCTATGAAGTCACCTGTCAGGGAGAGCTTTCCAGATAAGGACTCTTGTCCTCTCTTTAAAAATCTGGTTCACCCTAATACTTCTGATAGTTAATAGTGAGCCAGCTGAATTGTAAAGCCCATTAAATCCAAAAAGAAGACTAGGAATAGGGATTAAGCTTGAGGGTGTGCATGAAGATATGGATGTTGACCTTCAAAGAACTTAAAAGGCCCATGTGGTCTAGCATCCTGGTCTCACAAGGGTCAACTGGGTGCCCATTAGAAGCCTGTAATCAGGACCTGAGTTCAACAACACTTTCCCCACTTGTGCCAGCGGCTGTTAAATTCGGTGGCATGTTTTCTTAATTCTAATAATCATAGTTTATTTGAATTCAAAATGAAATCAGTTTTTTTATCCCTTGTTGATTTGCTGATTTACTTGCTCTGAGAGCCAAGTCTGAAGGCCACCTAATAAAGGTTTCACAGTCTATCCACCGATTAAGTTTGCCTATGAGATTGCCTTACCCAATGTGCCCACTCCACTGCTTCGATCAGTGGAATTGGCACTTTTACAGGTTCCACATAATACCTGCACCCCATCTGTAAGAACTTGATTGTTTAGTGTGACAGCACTGACACTTTGGAACTCCCTGCCTCTTGGTATCACGCAAGAGCCTTCATTGAACTCTTTTTGGCACCTGCTGAAGACATTCTTATTTAGACAGGCCTACTCAGCGTTTCCGTGCACTGCTCTGGTTCACCAGAAGCGCCTTAGTCATGCTGGCCACATGACCCGGAAGCTGTACGCCAGCTCCCTCGGCCCATAAAGCGAAATGAGCGCTGCAACCCCAGAGCCATCTGCGACTGGACCTAATGGTCAGGCATCCCTTTACCTTTACCTTTACTCAGATGTTTAGAAATTTCGTATGAGTTTCAGTTTCTTTTAGTCTATTCTATTGTGGGACGCTGGTGGCGCTGTGGGTTAAACCACAGAGCTTAGGGCTTGCTGATCAGAAGGTCGGCGGTTCGAATCCCCGCTACGGGGTGAGCTCCTGTTGCTCGGTCCCAGCTCCTGCCCACCTAGCAGTTTGAAAGCACGTCAAAGTGCAAGTAGATAAATGGGTACTGCTCCGGCGGGAAGGTAAATGGCGTTTCCGTGCGCTGCTCTGGTTCGCCAGAAGCGGCTTAGTCATGCTGGCCACATGACCCGGAAGCTGTATGCCGGCTCTCTCGGCCAGTAATGTGAGATGAGCGCCGCAACCCCAGAGTTGGACACGACTGGACCTAATGGTCAGGGGTCCCTTTACCTTTATTGTGGTGTAACTTTCTACATGTTTTAAATAATGGTTCTAACTTTTTTTAAAGTGATAATGTTATTGTTTTATATTTGTTGTAAACTGTTTTGAGGTTTTTTCCCTACAATCCAGCGGTATATACATTTTATGAAATAAATAAATAGGGATGCAGATATAGATTTAAATCTATGATTATACAAATTGAAGTTATTTTCCACTGAGTCAGGCTATCATATGGTCCTTCACTGCAGAACCTACTTTACAAGATAATATAGGCTATGGATCAGACCACCATTTATCTTGTTCAGTAGTCTGTTTTCAACAGTGGTCTAGCCAGAACATGGTGCGGTAGTTTGTCCCTGTTGTTTGTCCTCAGCACCTGACATTCAAAGGTATACTGCTTCAATACATGGAGTATTCATTAAGTTCTGTGCATCATGAGTCTAAAGGGTTTACATGTGATCATACCCTATAGGGGTGAGGAAAAGACTGTCTGAACAAATTTCAGACAAACTGCATACAGCAAACAGCTGCCAGCATGACAACAGGTGTGAATTAATGCAGGTGGGTCACATTCCTACAAAGGGTGGAATCAGACAAGCCAAAAGGTGACCCAGCCAAGCTATCAACATTTCTAGAATCCAGCCAGCTCATACTCTTATTGGCATTGCCATGCTATAGGCAACGAGGTGCATAAAAGGATTATCTGCTTAGGTGACAGGAATTGACTTTGCCAAAATATGAGGAGACGCCCTGTACTGTGGATTCATTTTGTTATGTCATGTTTATTTTGCTTTCCCTTCCTCCAGGATCTAATTAAGCCCATTATAAAATCAACAGTGAGCAAAAAGGACAACTTCTTCCACGTACCCAAATGGATAAGTGGGCCAGTTTGGGGAAATTCCACAGAGTTGCTCAGCAGCTGCTCTTTGAGCTTAGACAGCAGAGTCTTATGGTACCTTGCAGCTTACAATGGCATAATCTAGACTAGAGCCAACCTTGTCAGATGCATGAAGAATCATAGAATTGTAGAGTTGGAAAGGGTCCTGAGGATCATCTAGTCCAACCCCCTGCAGTGCAGGAATATGCAGCTGTACCATAAGCGGATCAAACACCCAACCTTGGCATTGTCAGCACCACACTCTAACCAACTGAGCTTTCCAGGCTCCAGCAGAGTTCTGCAATGAGCATTGATGGTTCATGGCTTTGAAGCTAGGCTCACCCCTGTTCTGTAGGGACTGGCATGTTTGTATTGGAGTGGGCTGCAGAGAAAGCAAAATGTGGACAGGGAAGGAGGCAGGGTTTTGCAAGCTGGCAGGAGGAAGCAGCCTTAGTTTATTAAATATTATATCTATTTCACCCTTCATTGTATAAGTTCCCAGGACAGTTCATGATGACAGGAAAACAATAAGGAAAACAATGCAGTCAGCTAAAACCGCACCAGCAGCAACTGTTTAAAAAGCCTGGGTAAATATAAAGACAACAAAGGGTTGGCCCTCTGCTCTTGGCAAAACTAACGCTGCTTTGCTACCATTGCCTGCCTAGCTTCCCATGCTCAGTCTATTCATCTGCAGATAAACCGTTCTCTCTCTCAATCTCTCTCTCTCTCTCTCTCTCTCTCTCTCTCTCTCTCTCTCTCTCTCACACACACACACACACACACACACACCCCTCTGCAAGTATCTGGGTACTATCTTTTCACAAGTGTAGTGGCTGTACTTCAGGAGTGGGGAACCTGTGGCCCTCCAGATATGGCCGGACTTCAACCCTCATCAACCCCAGCCAGAACCTTAAATGATCAGGGATGAATGAAGTTTCAGTCTAGTAACATCTGGATGGCCACACGTTTCCCATCCCTGGTTTACCACTTGGAAAACGGGGAGCTTGTCACCGGCACACAAAACACACATTTAATGGCAGTGTCGCCTTGTGCAATAACTGCTTCATTGAATACCCTATTGTCACTCAGTAGCTGGTCAGTTTCAGGCATACCCATTCCTCTAACTGCCGCCCGACAGATTGGCATTTTGTTTCAGGCAAGCACTGGTCCAAGCCAGCTTTCACTGTCAAGACATCTTTGGCTTTCTCCGAGTGCGAAATTCCTAGTGTGCCTTGTGCAGGACATGTAAGCTGTTAATTGCCTCAAGAGCAAGACTTTTTCCCTTGAAGGAGAATTCAGGCTAGGGGAGGTTTTGCCTCCATATCCCTTTCCATGCCACCCGAGAAACAGCTGTTAACTACCAGATGCCTCAAGTGGATGGCAAAACTATGGGACGAGCAAGGGCTTTGCTATGCGCAACTGTTCCCTCGCTGAAATGCCAGAGAACTCTTGCATTGCTTCCCAGTGACAGAGGGAAAGTGTGTGTTCCTGTGGATGATGTCCAAGTTCTTTAATTGGACCACAATTTAGAAGAGGTCAAGGATACCCAGTTGCATGGCCTGATGCCCCGGAGTCTAAGACATCGATGGATGTAATATTAAAAGGAGGCTCAGAAGGGCATTTGTCAGATGCACTGCCAATCTGTCTTCACGGCTGAACTGACAGACAAGCATCCCATCAAACGAAGCAGTGGCTCAACTTGTCAGTCTTGCTCTTTTTTTCACCTTCATTGCTGCTACTTCCTTCTGCAGTCGGAGAACATTAACAAAGCAGCCTGCAGCCAAGTGTGTAGGATAGGAAAGTTCCAGTCTCAAGCAACTACCTGCAGGAAGCCACGTCAATTTTCACCAACCAGAGCAGAGGGAGGCAGCAAAGGTTGTGGCAGTAAAGGGGATTGGAGGCACACAGGCCAATCTAATTTAGGCATGAAGGCTCATTTGCAGTGCAGTCACAGTGAAGCGAGCTGTTTTATTGTGTCACATCTGTCTCCTTCGACTCTTATCAGCCCCAGCAAGGATGGGATGATGTGAGTTGTAGTTAAACAAGATCTGGAGGGGCCACAGGGTCCCTGCTCCTGGTTCTCTTGAAATGGCTCTCTTGAAATGGACAAGTAGTCATTGCAGTTGATATGCCATTTTAGTAACATGCTCAGTATAAGAACCTGTCTTACACCAAATCAGGTGACTGGCTTATCTATCTATTAACTACATTGACCGGCAGCTGCTCTGCAGGGTTTCAGACAGGGGACATAGGCTTCAATCAGCTATGACTTGGGCTTCAGGTACTGGCCAAACAATAAACCTTATGAATCTGGTGCCAGATTGGCCAAAGAGCTTGGCAGCATGACTTTCACAATAGGTTTCCATTCTGGCCTCCCTTGCAGTCCCTGATTTTTTGAAAGTATTGGCTTCTTTGAGTCACTTACAATGCAGTATTGCTAGTTGGCTGCAAACAAAACAGATTGCATATTCTGCTCTAATAGCTAAAGAAACACCCCAAGGTTCTCCAGATGTTGCCGGACTACAACTCCCATCATCCCTGTCCATTGGCTGTGCTGGGGCTGATGGCAGTTGTAGCCAATCAATGTCTAGAGTGCCACAGGTTCCCTAGTCTAAACTGTCCTATAGAGTATTCTGGAAAGCACAGGTTGTGAGCAGTGGTGGAGCTTCATACTCCGGCACCGGGGGGGGGGGGCGGAGAACAGGTGGTGGTGGGGCTGGCGCGCATCCTGGGCGGGGCACGCTGCCTGCAGGGGCATAGGGCGTGTCGTGGGGGCGGGGCTTGCTGCCTACAGGGGTGTGGTGCCCCGTGCAGATGGGGAACACAGCCACAATGGCAACCTACTGGGATTGAGCTGCCGGGGGCAGTGTGCTCCCCCCACACTCCTCTTCCTCCGCCAGTGATTGTGAGCATCTCTCTCCCATTCTGAAGTTCTGCAGCCCAGGAACAGATATACCAAGCGATATGCTGTGTCTAACCCATTCCCTGCTTTCAAGCAAACTATGCTCAGGATTGCAACAAGAGATTAAGAGTCTCATGCTCTACCAACTTAGCTATCTGGGAACATGTTTTTCAGGAGTCGCTAACCTGGTGCCCACAGAAGCACATGTGCCCACAGAGGCCTTCCCTGGTGCTGCAGCAAACCCCCCCCCCCCGCGCTGAAATTACGCTTGAATAAAGCATTCTGTTGTAAGCAATAGACTACTGTGTCCTTGGTCACGATTTGTGTGCCCACAACAGCTTCTTGGTTTTGCAAATGTGCCCACAAGGCAGCCATACAAGAAATATGTAAAATAACTAAGCAAGTATTAGAAATCACCCCAGAACTGGCCCTATTAAACATATTCCAAGACAATAATGCCCACTTCTTATCACAAAGAACTCATAACCTACCTACTCTCAGCAACCAGAAACATCATAACCAGACACTGGAGAGATCTGTCAGGATTAAGCATGGACCAATGGTACCAAAAAGTATGTTTTTCCAGCCAAGTATCTCCATGGACTCAGCTATACAGCTGCAAATAAAACGTTTTAAGTGTAGTATCTTAAGAAGTGTGCATGTACACTAAAGCTTATACCCAGAACAAACTTAGCTGGTCTCTAAGGTGCTACTGGACATTTTTTTTATTTTTTATTCATTTCAGCTGCAAATAAAATGTTTTAAGTGTGTTTTAAGTGCAATATACAATGTGAGACTAGATGGTGATGGTGAGCCTTATGGAAAATTCAATGTATTTTTAAAAAAAAGCATTTTCAAAATGGTTTTTATATGTGTGTCAATTCCACCCATATGTTGCTTTTATGCTATTGAAAATAGAGAGGGGGGGATAAAGTCAACAGTTCCACGTTACAGGTATATGACTTACAGCCAGGCTCTTAGAGAAGCCTCAGAGAAAAATTCCATTAATCAAAAATGGTGTTTTGTGAAAGTTACATTTCCCCCTTTCTTCTATTAGCACATATTGCATCTTGTGTGTTGTTGAGTCTGTATTTTATTCACTTTACTGACTTAGAACAACTTTTTTTCTGCCAATCCACCCCAACAGATAATTTATCTAACCTGCACTTTCTCTCCTGCTGCCACAGCTTTGAGTTCTGAAAAAATGAATGCAAAAATAATGGTGTAATTCCTAGCTTCTCATCAAATTCCAAGGAACCTCTTTTTGCATTGCATACGTCAAGGGAAGCTGCTGTTCTTGTCAGTGACTTTTAATAAAATGTAGGAAGTAGCAAGGGAGAAGGTGTCTTTGTCTGAAACTTTCAGCAGCATCTCTTGTTGTTAACTCGAGGCACACATTATCCTGTAGCTGCTATAGTTTATGGTGCATGTTGGAGACAGAGGCTAAAAGTGGTACATAAATTTCCCAACACTGTCATATCTTGAAGGGGATAAAGTCGATATCTGGGTCAAAGCCACAGGGCAGATGGCACAGGATTTTCATTGCAGAGAAATAGGAATATTCCTTTTGGTTGGAAAAAGGGGTGGAAAAGGAAAACAGAGAAAATGCAGATGAAGACTGAACACCCCAAACCAGCAAGGAAAACCCAGTGCATGACATGAAACAAGCAAATGGTGCTCCACATGTCTTGAAGCCAAAGTATCTTGAGGTTATGAATGAAATTGCTTCCCGTCTTATGCAGGCTACTTATATATGAGAGCTGTGAAAATCTGTAGAACTGCCGGTGTGCCACCTGCAATCATACAAATATGCCAAACTGAGAATGATGTGGAAAATCTCAGCTTTCATTTTAAAAGTTCCTGGCCATTATGGGTGCAGGGAGAGCCATAAAAGCACATTGCTAAGCAAAACACATAGTCGAGGAAGGGGCCTCTCACTGAAGCAGCTATTAACCACTTGCTGTGGCTCCCTTTATTTGCCTTCCTGGAAATAAAAACGAATTATCCCTCTTCTTCCACTTTTCCATAAACAAACAACAGCTTCTAGGAATCTTTGGCTGGAGTCCTTAGATTCATATAATTGTAGAGTTGGAAGGAACCCCAAGGGTCATCTAGTCCGACCCCCTGCAATGCAGCAATCTTAGCTGAAGTACCCATGACAGATGGACATCCAACCCCTGCTTAAAAACCTCCAAGGAAGGAGGTCCACAACCTCCAAGGAAGACCATTCCAATATTCAACGGCTCTTACTGTCAGAAAGCTGTTCCTGGTGTTTATTCGGAATCTTCTTTCCTGTATCTTGAAGCCATTGGTTCAAGTCCTACCCCCCAAAGCAGGAGAAAACAAGCTCACTCTATCCTCCATGTGACAACGTATGCCAGAGGGAGAGTCCAAGTGGTCAGAGACCATTTTGACCAGAGAAGTGGTAGAGCAGCAAAAGGGCTAGGAACATAGGAAGCTGACTTATTAGTTCATCTAACTCCTTAGGCTTTCTCTCGGCCCTTTCTGGAAATGCTGGGGGCTGAATCTGCAGCAGGCATGCCAAGCAGATGCTCAGCCACTGAGCTACAAACCCTCCCCCAAGTGTTCCCTTTCTCTTCTTTTCTGATCCCCCTTCCCCTTCCAAAGGTACTTTCCCATGGGGAACACAGCCACAAAGCATATGATGCACACATGTCAACCTGGATAGCTCAGTTGGTTAGAGGGTGGTGGTGATAATGCCAAGGCTGCAGGTTTGACCCCTGTATGGGACAGCTGCATATTCCTGCATTGCAGGGGGTTGGACTACATGATCCTCAGGGTCCCTTCCCACTCTGTATTTGCAAGTGCCGTGTCGTTAGGGCCTTATTTTTGGCGCAAAGCAAATGTTTAGCTAAAGCTAGAAGAAGAAGAAGAAGAAGAAGAAGAAGAAGAAGAAGAAGAACAAGAAGAAGAGTTTGGATTTGATATCCCGCTTTTCACTACCCGAAGGAGTCTCAAAGCGGCTAACATTCTCCTTTCCCTTCCTCCCCCACAACAAACACTCTGTGAGGTGAGTGGGGCTGAGAGGAGTGTGACTAGCCCAAGGTCACCCAGCAGCTGCATGTGGAGGAGCGGAGACGTGAACCCGGTTCCCCAGATTACGAGTCCACTGCTCTTAACCACTACACCACACTGGCTCTGGAATGCATCACTTTAGCGAACAGGTGCTTCTGCTGGATTTTACAGGGAGGGTTTCATGCATCATGCTGACAAAATTAATGTTAATAACGGACTCTCAAACTTGCATAAGATAAACTTAGCTACGATAAAAAAATGGAAACCCTATATTCAGAGCAGTATACTAGGTGCTGGAGCAGGCCACAAAGGAAGTTGTTTTTTTATGCTCTGCTTTTAGGGTTCATTGGTGGATCGTCCAATATAGCATGGCTCTCATTATGTCCTTATTGAAACGCTGTGAACATGTAGATTTTAGCCAGGATTTGTTCATCATTAGTGGCTTAATCTGTGAGATACAAAGCAGAAAAGAATATAGTATCAGCTTCCCACTCGTGTTAAGCCATCAGTGCAAGACCAATGAAACTCAGTCAAGAACTGAAAATCAATACAAGCATATTACCAACTTACTGGCTGAAAGGGAATAGATTTTCTGAGGTAAAAGCTGCACACAGTTGGTAAGATCAGACGGTGTATGGCCTTAAAGAGCAACAATGCTCCTTATAGCCTTTCCAGATGATTCATGCTCTACTGATGGACAATCTTGCTGCCCGCCCAAGTCGCATTTAGCAGGAGCACCATCACAGGAATGTCAGAGGACAGAGCAGGGAGGCAGGGAGGAATAAAAGTACCAAGGAAGGAGAAGGAATGCATTGCTTCCCCCTCTGTATGCATCTGTATGCATCTTAGATCCATATGGTTTCATACTGATGCAGATATACCGGTATACTTTAGAATCATAGAACTATAGAGTTGGAAGGCACCCCCAAGGGCCATCTAGTCCAGCCACCTGCAATGCAGGAATTTTTTGCTCAATGTGGGGCTCGAACCCATAACCCTGAAATTAAGGAGTCTCATGCTCTACCAACTGAACTGCCTCAGCAGGACCTCCAGAGATCCACGTTATGCTTGTGCAAAGAGGTAGAGGAAGAAGGAGCTGTTGCAATTTGGTTGTGTATTAGCATCACCTCCAGTACCACCTGCGCATGGAACACAATGCTCCATCAACTCAAAAGGTTCATGTGCCAATCAGCAAAATTTCAAACATTAACCTTTTTTGAAAAGGCTTTGCAGTGACCTTGTATTATAATATATGCCAGGCTGCCAGGAGGGAATTTGACCACATGCATTTGTTCCTCCCTTTAAAAAGTACTCACAACAATTTAATACACACACACACACACACACACACACACACACTGTACTATTTCGGTATTGAGTATATTTAAGAACCTTGCTGCAGGTCTTGGCCCTCTATCCAAGCCTGCTGCTACAAAAACTTCAACAAGTGAAAAATGCAGATGCACACTTTACAGCAGGAACTTGCAGCACAAGAATGACCTTATACGAATCTTTAGTGCTGCTGCTTTTTGGAACACTGTGTACCATTCCAATCAACCCATCTCAAAAAGGATATCATAGAAAAATGCAAGCAAAGGATCAAATGTGTGGAGCAGCTC
This sequence comes from Lacerta agilis, assembly GCF_009819535.1. Lineage (NCBI taxonomy): Eukaryota > Metazoa > Chordata > Lepidosauria > Squamata > Lacertidae > Lacerta > Lacerta agilis. The sequence goes on from NC_046316.1 coordinate 15,294,447, forward strand.
CCCTACAATGAAAGGCATTCAGTTTTTAGTCAGTTTTGGGAGGGAGGGCGGGGGAGAATACAGGGAAAGATAGAAGTTGTATGCAAGCTGTCTTTCAAGAAAGCATCTCTTTCTTTACTGATCTTATCACTGAGGAAGCCCAGGGCTCTCCAGAGCATGCTAAGCAGTTGCTCTTATTCTCCAGGTAAATGTACTGGTAAAGAAGCTATTGTTTGCCAATGCTACAATGTTAATAACATTCCGATAACAAATATATCTGGTTACAGGTAGGTAGCCGTGTTGGTCTGCCATAGTCAAAACAAAATTAAATTAAAAAATTCCTTCCAGTAGCACCTTAGAGACCAACTAAGTTTGTTCTTGGTATGAGCTTTCGTGTGCATGCACACCTCACACGAAAGCTCATACCAAGAACAAATATATCTGGGCCAGTTGTAAACCAACGACACAGGAAAAAGGCAGGTTGCATATCCATATCCCATTACCAAATCCCCTAAGCTACCTAGGCTGGGCTTCTGTTAGAAGCAATGCCAACTGCTTCAGAAGCTTCTTGTCTTTCCAAAAGTATTACAGGCACAAAGAGAGGCAGTTCCTAACCTAACACTAAATATCAGCGAACAGGAAGTCTCTTATTAAATTGAAGCTCCTGCCTTTCAAGATCCTAGGAAAGGCTGTGGCAGAAAAACGAAAGGCTATATCCTGGCAGTAATATGCTGAAGCCCAGGGGTGGGGAACATTTCTTTCTGGCCAGAGCCACATTCTTTCGGGGATGATATGGGGGGGGGGCACACCCTAGCTGTGGGTGGAGCCAGTGAAAGCTGTGGGAGTGGTTCAATCTAGCAGTGGATGGTGCTAGAACCAAACATGGGCATTCTTCTTTTTCTCTTTCTCTTCCTGCTGCCTGACATTCATCTCTTCCTGACATTTTCTTAATTCCTTCTACATTTGCATGAAACTATGCTGAGGGCAGTATTTTGCTCTCAGGGTTGCCCAACCTAGCTGTAACCAATTTATGCACTTTTAAAAAGGGATTTGGCTTAGGAGAATTCAGGTCATGTGGCTCGGGGGGGGGATTCAGGCCACCTTAATGGGAGTGTTTGGTACCCTCAGTCCAGGGCTAGCTATGGTCAGGCTGTCCAGAAGAAGAGGCTTTAGCTGGTTCACTAGCCCCAGTTGGTGGTAAGGTAAAAGGTAAAGGGTAAAGGGTAAAGGACCCCTGGATGGTTAAGTCCAGGCAAGGGTGACTATGGGGTTGCGGTGCTCATCTTGCTTTCAGGCCGAGGAAGCCGGCGTTTGTCCACAGACAGCTTTCTGGGTTATGTGGCCAGGATGACTAAACCACTTCTGGAGCAACAGGATGTTGGGAATTTCATTCCTCCGTGCTGCAGATGTGTGGTTGTTGTTGTCACGCGTCTGTGTTTACATTCCACAGTGTTGGATGTCATGGGAACAGAAGTTCAGATATGCTGTTCCGTTCTGTATTGTTTTTGCTTTTCCCTTCTCTCCGAGGAAGAAAGAGAGAGAGGAGCCATGTTTTCTTTGTTCTGTTACATTTGATTTTGTACATAATAAATTAGGTTTAGATGTCACACCTCAAGGCTCAGCTTCTGTTTGGACTCTGCTAGTGTTGTGTGCTCATGTCCTTGGATACGGGTCACATCAGCACAATGGGACACAAGAGTGATGAATCATCCTGGGTGGTGCTGCGTTGGGGGGAGAGGCACTGGCCTCGGCGTTTCCCAACACGGAACACCATGACAGAAACCAGAGTGCACAGAAACGCTGTGAGCCACCAAAGATTGGGCTGGATCTAATAGCATCCCCAGACTATGAACATGGCCTTGCAGGGGGAGGACATGCCCATCCAATGTAAGCCACACATCATCTTCCTGACATACCTGGACCATCTACCAGCAGACTCTCCTTCACATTAGAACGGACCTCCAGTAGTCAATTATCTACTTAGGTTGTGTATGCAACTTTTACAGATGCTGAACCGACTAGATTGATCCGATCCAAAGAGCTACCTTAGTTGTGTTATGTAGGATACAGTTATTTTAAATGTTAAACTTGAATTAGAAGTCCCTAGGATTGCTGGTATTCATTTTGAAGGGGGGGGGGCGCGGGACTTTCTGCTCTGTGTGGAAATGCTTTTTTAAAAAATGCACAGGCAAGATTCTTAAATGAGTGATTGCTGCAGAACTCCAGATGCTATTTGATGACACTAGTTATGTGGATTCATTTCAATCTGGTTTCCAGTCCAGATTCTGGCTCTTGAAACAACTTTGATTGTGCAGATAGATGACCAGCGCTGAGAGAAGGACAGGGGAGCCCAACCATGAGCATTCTCCTGGTCCTCTCAGGCCTAAGGAGCCTAAGGAGCTCCAGCTTTTCCTTACTTTTGTATCTCCTATCCTTTATGCACTAACATCTTTCATATTGAGAACCTTCAAAGGAGTCTTTGCCATCCTTAGAATTCTTTTCAGCTGAAGAAACCTAAGCAATTTGGATTCTCGAGGTGCTGCTCACAAAGCTTTAAAAGGTGAAATCTCAGCCTTGCAATACCTGCCAGAAAAGGACTACATCAAATAAACAAAAAAAAAAAAACAAGGAAAGCCTCCAGCTTTCAGGGAGGGCTTTAAGGCTTTAAGTCCCCAAGCGTTTCACCATAATATATCCTTGTTTCTGTCATCTTCCACAATAAAGGACAAAGTGAAGAGTAATGCTATCCTCAAGATTACCTCCAGAACAAAACCTAAAAGTCTTTTTAGTATCATCTACCCTATTAAAACACAAAAAGGTGGAATCGTAATGGGGATGGGAAGCATTTGTTTCTGAATATATAGTACCGTAATTGAAAATCTGTAGTAATTTTTAGACCCCTTAAAAAGTGTTTTTCCTATATTGCAATGGATTAGTACCCCATTTTTCAATAGCAGAGCTATGCTTTATATGTTGTAGGTCCCAGGTTCAGTTCTCTAACATTTCTGGTTAAAACAAGGAATCATTAAGAGGTGACGAGAAAGACACTATACCTTTAAAGTACGATCAATGCACATTTCCCCCCTCAAAGAATTCTGGGCACTGTAGCTTACCCCTCACAGAGTTACGATTCCCAGCAACCCTTAACACACTACACTGGACAGAACTCTTTGAGGGTGGAAATGTCTTTTGAATGTGCCCAGTGGCAGATTTGTGGTCTGTGGGACCCTGTGCGCAGCCATTTGGGTGGGTGGGGCGCTCTATTCGTTCACCTACCATATTTGCTCTGTATGCTATTTGCTCTGTAAACATGGCTATGTCAAAATTAGTGGGGTATGAGGATACTGTATTATAATAATGTATCTGCCCTTGCACTGTGCTTTCCCCCTCCTCAAACAACCTGGGAACAAACAATCCCAGCTGTGGGCATGGCAGGAAGAAGAGGTGATGGTAATAACTATGCCTCTGAATTGGATTCCCCCCCCCATGTCAAAAACAAACGAACAAACAAAACCTTGGGGGAAAATAAGAAAAAAGCCATGATAATCATCAATGTTATGCATCTGCACTTCCGCACCTGCAAACAGCTTGGAAACAATCTGGAAAAAGGTGATCATAATGAAGATGCCTTTGCACTGGGCTCCCCACCTTCAAAAATAAAACCCAACAACTTGGGAACAATCAGGAAAAAGAAGATGATGAAGGTGAGGGTGCTTTTACACCAGGCTCCTCTGCAATAGCTTTGTAACAATCTCTATGGTATATCAAGCAGGTGAAACAGGAAAGAGCTGTGATATCTTCCCCACAACCTCATATTCCATTGAGGCTCCTCTCAAGTAGTTGCCTGCTCTATGTGCAGGCAGGCAGTAAAACAAATGCAGCAGCAGAGAAAGAGAAAGATTCTCACATTTCTTCCTATACCCCAACACCATTTTCACAAGACTGGCAGGCAGCAAAATGAGGGACAGGTGATTCACAAGCTTTCCCCATCCCATCCCAACACACACAATAATAGCAGCAGCAGCAGCTACAACAACAACAACCACCTGCCTGCTTGCCTGCCTACTGTTCCATGTGGCAGACAGGCAGCAAAACAAAACAGGGTGGATTCTTTGGGGCAGCAACACAACAATGGGCCTTTTCTGAGGTGGCTCCCCACGTGGAATGGTCTCCCTAGGGAAGCTCACCTGGTGCCTTTCTTACATATCTTTAGGCACCGGGCAAAAACCTTCTCTTCACAGGCCTTTGGCTACTTAAACAATTTAAGGCCTTTTAAACTGGGGGAGGGGGTATTGTTTATGTTTGTTATATGGTATGTATTTTGTTGGCTGAAGGGCAGTATGTTGTTCAGTCATTCAGTCGTGTCTGACTCTTTGTGACCCCATGGACCAGAGCACGCTAGGCACGCCTATCTTTCACTGCCTCCCGCAGTTTGGCCAAACTCATGCCAGTCATTTCGAGAACACTGTCCAAGGCAGTATAGAAATGTAATAAATAACAACAATAATAATGTTAACAATTAATACTAATAACATGGGGAGCACCATAGCTGCAGAGGGCCCTCATTATGCACTTACTGTGCACACCCATAAATGCACTACTGAATATACTTTAAAGTTATGGTATGTATGCAGCCATTCTCTGCCCAAAACCCTTGAGATATGCTGTCAGTTAAGAGCAGGCCGGGGATGGGGAATCTTTTTGAGCCTCAAGGCTGCATTCCCTTCTGGGCAACCTTCCACAGGCCCCATGCAAGTGGTGGATGTGGCCAGGGGGAAAGTAGGCGGAGCAAAGAATGCACATTTTATATTTATACACTAGGCTAGTTTCTACACACAGGGACACTCTATGAAAGCATTACTGGTTATCTAGGACACCTTCCAGCCAGGAAATGAGCATAAACAACCAACCTCTGCCAGACATCTGAAGGAATGTGAGGTACAGGGACAGCATTGGCTTGTGGTCTGCATGCATGGTGTCTTAGTCCATGCCCTCTCTTTTGAAAGGGGAAGAACCAATTGAGTTAGGCCATCTTACATACAGGCTTCCTTGAGAAATTGCTGTGGTGCATTTTAGGACCTATCCAGATTTCTGCTTGCCCCGCCGCTTGCTCCTGGAAAAACCCTGAATCAAATCAAACATCAATTGGGTTTTCTCCAGAATGACATTTGCTCCAATTTAGTGCTAAAGAGTGGGTTTTCCAGGGGAAAGCAGTGGGGCAAAGGCAGAATTGCTGAGCCCGGTGCCTAGAAAGCAAGGGACAAGTGGGAAACCACTCAGAGACTTTAATTTAGGTCATGGGTGTGGAATCTGGTGTCTTCTAGATCTTGTTGGACTTCTGCTACCGACAGCCTCCCCACCAGCATGGTCAATGTTCAGGGATTACAGAACATCTGGAGGGCTACAAGTTATCCATCTCTTCTTTAGGTAGATCAATCAAACACCCACCTCACCACAACATTCTCCTTGGCTCTTGCTACTGGGCAGTAAGGAAGCGGGGAGGTGCATATTGGGGTTTCAGCGATCTCATTGGTCACCTCCCCCTGCTGCCTAGCTGATTGGCCCTCAGAATAGCCAAGGAGAATGCTTCTCGACTGTTCCCAGTGTGGCAGCCAGGTTTGAGCCCAGGCCCACCCACCTCCCCCGGCTTATGTTTCTAAGGCACAGAATGGGTACATACATAGGCGGGGCAGTTGCAGTATAGATGTATCTAGTGGCCCTGCCTGTGAATGTATGCATCCTGTAGAACCTGTGAATGTATCTGTCTTGTATGGTCTGATGTTCCATATAAGGTGATAAGTAAGAACCCAGGAAAGTGACTGGCTCTGCCTGGTGGTCAGTGGTGGAGCTTCATGCTCTGGCACTGGGGGCGGAGAGCAGGCGGGGGCGTGGCTGGCGCATGTCCTGAGGGCATGGTGCACCGGCTGCGGGGGTGTGGCGCCCAGTGCGGGGGGGGGGAGCAGCCGCGATGGCACCCCACTGGGATCGTGGTGCTGAGGGCATTGCGCTCCCCCTGCCACCCTCTTCCTCCGCCAGTGCTGGTGGAACCATGTGCTGTATAAGGGAAATATCAAAATACAGGAGAGAGATTGGTGGGGTTTGAGTTTGTTATAAGATGTTTGTTACAATTATTATAAAAAAGGCCTCAGAAACGGTGCTTGGGGGAGTCTCAGTTCTTTAGGGAGTTATCCCCCTGAGTCTATTCGCTGTACAGCAGAAATAAAGAATATTGGACTCTCTCCTCCTGTCTCTTGAGTCTGATTGGTTGGACCCAGGAAGAGCAGGGGTTCTCCTGCTACACCAGCACAAATCAGCTGGAGAGAGGGGAGATGATCTGAGGGTCACAGGATGCCCATATGTGCTTTCAGGGCCAACCCACCCATGAGGCAAGGTTAGGTGAGTGCCTTGGGCAGCAGGCTCCACAGAGGCAGCAGATCCCAATGTAGATCTTTATTCCATCCTTGTTGCTGATGTAGATCTTCACTCACCCCTTCTTCTCTGGAGGGGAAGGGTGTGTGTCATTTTGTGGTTCACCTCAGGTGCCAACATGTCTTGTGTTAGCCCTGTGTGCTCTGAAGTACTTTCAGGGACTGCTAGCTTTCTATATAATTCTAGGGAAGGGTACATCTCTCTCTTGCATTGGGTTTTTCATCCCCCACTAAAAAAGTCAGCCTTTGATAGCAATGCCCATGCCATAAAACACCAATTCCTCTTCAAAAGAATTTAAAAGTGATTAGAGAGAGGGAAGCCATTTGCCAAGATGTCTACTTCAGCAGAACTAAAAGCTAGCAGGCAATAATGGTTGTTTGTCATTGTTTGATTTGCTTAATAAATGAGCATTTGTTTTAGCTACGAAAAGAGGGGAAAGGCTTATTTAGGCATATTAACTTCAGGAAGAAATTGTCACTGCTGCTGAGATCCTAACCACATGCAGGGAGTAGATGTGCAATAATTAATATTGGAACGCTGTGCAAATCACCTTCCAGATTCTGCTGAACTCTCATGCTGGGTCAAATGCTGTGAAACCCACAGAGGTGAAATTGCACCATGGTTTACTGCTGCCACACTTCCAGCTGTGCCACCTCCAGTATGCCACAGGGGGGTTTTAAAGGAACGAATCAGGAAAACAAATCCCTCTTTTTCTTTCAGTGGGATTTGCATGCTGACATTTCTTCAGGATTTCTGAAAAGCTCACCCACACGAGGGGCTGTGCTTTACATAGCACGGTGTGCAGAGGGAACACAGAAAGTGGGCAGGAGGGTGTAAAAAGATGTTTGTTTCCATACCCCCCAGCCCAGCCTAGTTCCCAAAGAGTACATCTGTTGAGTTGCTCTGGTCTCTCCCTTATATAGCAAGTTGTTATTTCTGAAATCAGCTGCAATTCTAGTCAAATAGCTAGGGAGTGTGATTGTGCTGGTTTATTGCCCTTGGCCAGGACTGCGCTTATGCTGTGATGTAGAGGCAGCATGGAAAAACAATTGTGATATTAGGATGTGGAATTCAGCTTCCTGTGAATCTCAACTTTTGTTTTTCTTTTTTTAAAAAGGAAGTTTAGATGCAATGCAGAATTATGCAAAGGAAGGTAAAATGTCTACTTTGCATGAATCATAGAATTGCACAATTTAACTCTCCTTGGCACAGCTTTTGAGTTTCGAAGCTGTACTTTTGGGCATGTTGCAGAATTCCCAGTCACATATCATCCATCAAAATGCCTGGGTGAATATGGAACATCTTTTCTTGTCTCTTGTCTCTAAAAGATAGTATATGGTAATTTACTATCTCTGGAGCAGGAATTCCCATGATGGGGTACACCACTGTCAAAAAAGCCCCAGCCCATCCAGCCCCAGAAGGCAGGGGTCCCCAGAGCAGAAGAGTCTTCCTGAGAATTGTTAGGCTTTCATTTAAAAACAGCAGCAGCAATGGGGTTCCTTCTCCTCATGCAACAGAACTACAGCCAGAAAGAAGTTGCTTGGCAGTATGAGACATTTAGTTAAACTTTCTGATCACTCTTAGATGGAAAACCCCACCAATGATCCCAGAAAAATTCCAAAAGTATAAATCACTCCCCTATATAGGCAGCACTTTAACACAATTAAATTTTGCAGTATTTTTCTTGACTTTAACCCAGTAAGCCTGCCAGAGAACAATGGTGGCACTCCTTGCTCCTATGCCAAGGTCACTGATGTTTGAGATGAGTGGAATGAGCTGACACAAGTAATGCTTCTAATCATATGGAGGCACTGGAAAGAGAAAGTAACCAGTGTTGTAAGAATTTTATAAGAGTTATCTAGATAAAGGGTTCGATTCCGGGTGGAATCCTGAACCTCGGCAGGGCGTTATTTTGAAACCCCTGCCTGCGCAGAAAAGACAGAGACCAGACCAGAGTTCCAATGGAAAGCACGACGGCTAGTAAGCCTGATACTGTTGCAGCAGGGTCCTCGCTCACCACATGCTGGATGGAGGAGGAACCCAGAAGAAAAGTCTGCCCGACCTTATATAGATAATTTAAAATCCCCCCCCTGCTGCCTTCAAGACCACCCCATGAAACATCATGGGCACATCATGAAGGGGGAGGTCTGGTGGCAGTGATCTGAGCATCCTAGACCCTGCCCCCTGCCTCCTCTTTCCCTCCACAAAACCCACCAAGTGAAACAAAGGAGATATTTACATTTACCTACTTCCCAGCCAAGTTAATCACACCCTTTTATCTGGCACTGGTATCAGGATGCCAAGGATTTTCACTTTAATTCCTGAGATAATGGGAAGGTTCCCCCAACCCCTCCTTCCTTGCAGAGAAGCAGTTTGTCAGTTTGGGAGTGAAAAATGGCTCTCAGGGCTGTTTCTCCTGTGGTGCCCCACACATGTGTATACGTGTCTGCTTGGTACACTTATAACAAGTATATATTTATATATGTATATATAAAAGGCCTTAATATTCTTACAACACCAGGTACAAATGGATCCTTACCTGCCCAAGCCAGCAAAATGGGAAGTGAGGAAGCCAGCAGGTTCAGACCTGCCTTACAGCACATGGTATTATTGATTTGGGACCAAGGAGCATAGTCCCCATACTAGGCTACTCCAACCAATAGACTTCCACTACCTTAAGACTATGGCACAATAGAAAAGGGACACAGTTTCCAAGGCAGAAATTGCAAGCTAAGTCTCTGCCAGGTGCTATCAAGCTTCAACCCCAACTATGCACATTCAGTTGGTTGCATGAATAGTACATATATATGTACTATGTGTTGCATGAATAGTACATATATATGTACTATGTGTGTTGACTCCATAAACATGACCAGGGCCCTGGCAGGGCCCCATTGTGCAGATCAATCTATCCCTCTAAGTTTCTACTTGTGTAAGGTCTGCTCATGTCATGTGTGGCCAACTAAACAAGTGAGAGGTGGAATCTGCCCCCACAAACTTGCTTCCACCCCCCTACACACATTCATTGTTCCCAGATTGATGATATGTACCGGGCTTCTGTGAACACTTCTAGTTGGCTTGCCAGGTCTCGGGATTTAATTTCTAGTGTTCCTCTTAGGGTGTTTGGAAAATTGGCTAAAGTCTCAGAGTGAGAAGCTAGAACCAAGGAGATGGGCTCTTTGTTTTCTGCTTTCCTTTAGTGTTCTTGATATTTTCTTCATTCCACCATGTCTTTCAGACTCCATCCCTCAGACAGGTTCTTCTAACTGGCCAGCTATGTTACTCGCTGCTTCCACTAAGCACCCCAGGACTCTGTCAAATCTCACCACCAGACTCCATCACTGATCTGCCAGGATGGAAACATGTCTTGTTGGTTGTGTCCAAGCAGCAGGGTCTGAGTCTCGGGAGACCTGGAATACTTAGGGTGGCTAAAGGGTGATGAGAAGTTAGAAAATTTATTCTAGATTAATTAACAGGATGCCTTTGTTATGTGTTGCCTTCTGAACTGTGCTGCCACTGACATTTTCCTTCCATCGTTTCTACATTGGAAAGAGGCACACATTCAGCACAACCTTTGCAGATTCCCATTTTTAGCAGGTTTGCCAGCTTTTTCCTCAAAGCAACCTGTTTCCATGCCCTCAGGCTAAAGAAATCCTTCCTTGACTTGTAAACAGAGGAGACTTTATATATGGATAAAGCCATTACTTACTTCCTTTGTTGTTGTTCAGTCGTTCAGTCGTGTCCGACTCTTCGTGACCCCATGGACCAGAGTACGCCAGGCACGCCTATCCTTCACTGCCTCTCGCAGTTTGGCCAAACTCATGTTAGTAGCTTCAAGAACACTGTCCAACCATCTCATCCTCTGTCGTCCCCTTCTCCTTGTGCCCTCCATCTTTCCCAACATCAGGGTCTTTTCTAGGGAGTCTTCTCTTCTCATGAGGTGGCCAAAGTACTGGAGCCTCAACTTCAGGATCTGTCCTTCTAGTGAGTACTCAGGGCTGATTTCTTTGAGAATGGATAGGTTTGATCTTCTTGCAGTCCACGGGACTCTCAAGAGTCTCCTCCAGCACCATAATTCAAAAGCATCAATTCTACGGCGATCAGCCTTCTTGATGGTCCAGCTCTCACTTCCGTACATTACTACTGGGAAAACCATAGCTTTAACTATACGGACCTTTGTCGGCAAGGTGATGTTAGCTGTTGCTAATTTTAGGACAGTGCCATGCAAAGTCATTATAGGTTAGTTGTATGCTAATTTTCTCTCTCTTCCATATCTCTTTCAGTGTTCTTAGATCTTAGGGGTTTACCCAGCAGGGATGATCTGTTTTTATGGTCAGGCATACCAAAACCTGTAAGAGTGCCAGGAAATCCTAATGCTTCTTCCTGCCTCCCCAGGGATAATCTTGCCTTGAGGATTAATTCTCCTGCCTGGAGTTTCAAGATTAAGAATCTGTGTTATTCTAATTCACATCCTCAGCAACTTTGCCAATAAATGATGACTTTTGCCCTGCACAAGGGCAAGAATTCAGACCTCCTGAACCATAGATTCCCAGAAGGCAGCAGTAAATCAGAAATTCTGCCTTCCTCAAAGCCTAACATAATGGCTTTCTGCTAGCTATCTTGGCTCACAGTTATTATTTGTAAAGCTTAACATGGGAGGCTAGTGCACATGGTGAGTTATTACAGAACGGCTGCTGGTGGGTGTAGCTGAACAAGACCTTTTAACACTTTCCATGAACAGGGAAACCATTTCCAGAAGTCCCTTGGAACCTGATCTTTGACAGTGAAAGTCTGTGACCTCCTGTTTCCCATATCATTGGAATAAATTGCACAAGCAGGATCTATTAAAATCCAAAATGACACATTGTATGTAGTTCTGAGATTCCATTAAACGGGTGCGCAGGCGCTCACGCACACACCACCTCCTGGGGAAAACTTAGCAGCCACAATAGGCTTCGGATTTAGCAGAAGACTGATGGGTGGTACTGCTTTATCATTTCTTTGCAAGGAAGTTGATTTTCTCCCTGAGGATCATATCTTTTTCTCTTGCAGGTAGGGAAGCAGGGGCGGGAGACAACATATCTGAAATCTCAATAATGGCCAATCTGAAGCTTAGGGCTGGCTTTAAGGAGAGTGTGTGTGCTCTCCAGGAAACCTGCCCTGCCAGGGCAAACTGGAGATTCAGGCCTTGCAACGGGTTAGGTGGGATGACACTTGAGGGCGGGGGCTTCCAACTCTGCAGTCCTATGAGTCTATGATTCTCTTAGCACAGCTATGAACATGGTCCAGGAGAGTAAAGTGGGTGCTGGAATAGGTGACAGTGTTACCTGAGTGTGTGCATAGAGGACAGATCAGCGAAAGACAAGCATTTTGGGGGCCACACTCTTGCGTGAGTAACCCGACTTGCATGGGAGCATGACCCCAAAAGACATGCATCCTGATTTTCCTCTGTGGCATGTTGGAGTGTATATCATTTTTACATCATCGAACATAATAACACAAGAGTGCTGCTGGTTTTGGTCCAAGGCCGCTCAAGTCCAGCATTCTGTTCTTACATAGCCAACCAGATGCCCATGGGAAGCCCAGAAATAGGAAACAAGAGCACTCTTCCCAGTTGTGATTCCCACCAGCTGATATTCAGAGGCACAAAACTGCCACCCCACAGAGCCAGAGGCTCCTCATGAAGTGGTGCCTAGTACACCCTGAGGACACTTCCAGATCCTATGAGGCCAGCATGCATGAAGTCTTCTGGCTTTGCGAGAACAAATTTACCTTCAACGAACTGTACCTTTATACATCACAAAAGCAATCAATTGCATGTTCTCCTTCAGAATGTTAATATTCTTTGGCTGCTAGTGCTTCTGCAAGCAAAGCAAAGCAAAAGGCTTCAACTTCCCGTACAGTAACCTGATAATACACAATGTTAATTTCTACAATAATAATTGCAATTTGCAATTATAAAGCAATAGCAACTTTAATGTCACTATGGCTGCAATATATACCAAATTATTTGAAAATAAGCCCCAGCGAACTCAGTGGGATTTGCTTCTGATGTACAGGACTGCACTCTATATAAATATTTGCTTAAAATATACAAGAAATATGTTACTTTTCCAGAATTCTATGATAGTATTTGCAAAAATAGAATTGGCATATGATAATATATTTTTAAAAAGGGCTTGGGGTTCATATTTTTCATTAGTTGCCACTGGAAAAAATGTCCAAATGTCATACTATTAATTACCAATTTGTAGTTTAATATAGTCTGTTCCAATGTATCAGGCTGCAGCTCTTACTTTCTTGTAGGAAACTATAAGTAGCCAGTGATAAGTGCAGGCGGGGAAATGCCATTTAAACAGGATGACCTTTCTGTTTGAGGATAGGTCCAGAAATAAGAAACAAGTGGATATTCAAAGATGCCCTGGAGGGTTAATTTAATTTTAGGAAATTGACTAAGAAATATTATTTTTCTAGGGTACAACAATAGTATTACTTTAACTACTATTAATAAATATAAAACATGCACATAACAACTGAATTATTAGTCTCCTTACCATAATATACAATGCATCCAAAAATATACAAAACCTGTACAGTATATTTATATTATCTAACAGTGAGACAGATGCAGAAGATTCATTGAGTTCAATTAGACTTACTCCCATGTAATCAGGTAGAGCATTGCAGCCTGAATAGGCTTTGTTAAATTTAAAAAGCTATTCCCTTTAAAAACAAAGGGGTATATTTTGGTTATATTTCTTGGCATTTTCTTCATAGGAGAATCATTGCATAGAACCAATAAATTTAATGAACAAAGCAAACACTAATTTGAAAAACAAATGTTTTCAAATGTTTTTTAGTTTAAATTTATCCCCGCTCTTTTTAGTAATCTTTTTATTGAGCTTTTATTTATATCAACACAACTTACATAGCCTTAACCCCCCACCCAAAAAAAGCAAACTTATGTTGAGGGTGGAGAGAAAGGGTGTGGGTCAGCACTTGTTCCCCGAGTTTTTTAATTTATGGGATGTCATAATCAAAATAACTTGGCATTCACCTAGGCATAGAAATCAGCATGCGCTTGTCATAGAGATAGCTAAGCAGCACCTGGTTTTACAGTGTTGTAAAACAATATTTTGGGCAATCAACAGGGTGTGACTAATCCATTTCCCCCAGGCGAGGATAAGATTCCATGCAGATGGGAAGCATTGTCCATACTATTTTGTCTGCAAGTTTTAGGTCTGTCTCCAGAAACAAGCTGATACAGACAACAAATTCTGTCCAGGATTGACATACAACACAAGAATACAACATAGTTATTAGGGGTCAGAGAGATAAACAACTACCTGTCATTTAGAAAATACCTGAAGGCAGCCCTGTTTAGGGAAGTTTTTAATTTGTGACTTTGTATTGTATTTTGGTATTTGTTGGAGGCCGCCCAGAGTGGCTGGGGAGACCCGGCCAGATGGGCGGGGTATAAATTATTATTATTATTATTATTATTATTATTATTATTATTATTATTATTATAGTTGGCATCTCCACATGCAGGGATAAGCCAAGAACCTTACAGTGTGTGCACAAGCCATGTGTTTGGTTTGCTTCGATTTTGGACCTCCCCTAGTGCAAGGAAGTAAACAAACTAGCTTAGTGTGACTTGTGACCTGAGGATCATGAGTTGGCTTGGGCGGCATTGGTCAACAAAATGGATCCTCTACTATGAAGGACTTTGGGAAGCACTGATGGCAAAAAGATTACATTTAGAACCAGTTTATGTTTCAATTGCAGGAGGTGTCACTAGGAAGTGTCAAGAGGTCCATATGATTCTCAAAAGTAACAAAAGGGGCAAAAACTACTTGTTTGTGTATTCATTGCTCAAACATAAGGATTTGATTAACTGTCCATGTGTTTCACAAGAACATGTATGCAACAATGTTGAGTTTGTTTTTATTTTCTTACATTTATATCCACCTGTTCCCCTTCCCTCATGGAACCCAAGGTTCCCAAAATGTCACCCACCCAGGCATTGATCAGACCCAAATCTGGTTAGTTTCAGCAAGCTGGTGGCCTCATGTGCCCTTTGACTTTATGCCAAATTATTTCATTTAAAAAAAAATATGCATAGGGGTTAAAATTGTGTTAATGGTGTGAGATATTCTATGTCGCTCGGGTGGGGGCAGAGATGGTAGAAAGCATGTTAGCAAAATTATGAGTAAGTTTGAAACTAAGGGTTGTCCACCCCGTCAATGGAGAAAGGTGTTCTCGTGTTGCCCAGGCTAGTTTTTCATATGAGAATGCTGGCTGAGGATGTAGTCTGGAGACAAGAGAACCTTGAGTAGCAAAAAATTTGGAAAATTAAAGCCTCCTTCTTTGACAGGAAATTGGAATCAATGTAACAAATATATGGGATGTTGTGTGCTCCATCTAAAGGCTATAAAAAACTTATTGATACTTGCAAAATAGGAATATTTGTAATCAATACATAAATTAAGTGCGGCATCACATTCATTTTGATTATTTAAATCTTATTCTAGATGCTATTGGATAATGTAACCCACTGATCCAAGTCAAGTTTATAGCACAATATGATCCCTGTTGTCTTTGACCGTGGAGGCTGTATTACATGCTATTTTGATTCCTGGGTATGTTAGCCCCTGGGGATCAGATACTGGAGCACCAAAACTATGGGGAAAAATTCCTGTGCCATGCAGTCCTGTGGTTCCTGGAGGGGCATCTCAAAAGTCATAGGAAGCATTGGATCTCCCTCTCTGAGGGCAGAAAGGGGATTCTGACTTTGGAGAGGAAGATCCAGAATAACCCACTTCCTGCTGCATCTGCAACTTTTGCTCTACCAACACCAAAGCTCTGTTGTCAGTAGGCTGCAAGGGGGCCATGCAAAGAATGTACTGAGATTGTGTCAGGTGCAGGCCAGTGAAAACATTTGGATCTGAAGAGTGGCTGGGGAAATCCAGCCAGATGGGCGGGGTACAAATAATAATAATAATAATAATAATAATAATAATAATAATAATAATAATAATAATAATAATAATTAGTCCCATTCCTCTTTCACACTCCTAAACTGGCATTGTTTGTTTCCCATTGTGAGCAGCAGCTAAATTGTTTAAGATAATAAAAACTCAGAAAAGATCAGAAGGGAACTAAAGTGCTGATTGGCTCTTGTGTCTGCCTTGAGGGCAAGAACCCAGCAGGGTGTTGGATGAGGCGATCAGCCACTTTAGGTTTTTGCTCCCCTGCCTCGGGAGTGTGGCTTAAAGACATTCGTTCCCATTTGGATCAATCTGTGGTCTATCCCCAATAGATGGCAAATTTGTGAATCAAATCACTTGAAGCTTGTAAAGTTTCAAGGTCATCAAGAAATAGAAAACCAATTAACCCACTTTCCCCTCTTCAACTCTTTCCACACATGGCAGTTTCTTCGCAACTGCACTTCTCATTTATTCACATATCTGACTGTCAATGCATGGTGTTAAGGACCTTTCTCATGATAAAAGCATCATTTAACAAATCTGGGTGATTCAGTAGAAAGTTTTAAAATAGAAAGGCCTTCCCCTTTTAATATATGCCTTTCATTCTTAAAAGATATTGATTCCACTGCCTCAAAAGTAAAATCCATAGGCTTGTAGATGAAAATGCTTCACTGGCCAGGTGCTTATCCTATGGTAGGAACATGATTTTTATATTCTCCTATTTGTATATTAAGTTTTCTTGCTATCCCATCCAAGTCATGTTTAAAGAAGGGAGTGCAACTAAAAATGCCCATTGACAGACAGCACCAGGACAAAGCAAGCATGTGATCACCTGGTGATGTAGGGTATTTCTATTTAAATTATCATCATTGTTTTCGAATTTGTAACTACAGTATGCCTATAATTTAGCACATTTAATGTTATGTAAACCTGCACCCTCTTCTTTCATTTGTGTGTATGTGATACATTTAGTCTGTTTTGGCAAGGTGTAAGATGTTAGTTTTAGGGGGGGTGGGAAATAGGTATAAAAGTAGAATTCCCTGGATGCCAAGATCCAGATTTGGGACAAGTACTCTTCAGTGAGAGAACCCCAGCAGAGATTTTAAATCACAAAATATGCATCAAAGTAAAGTGAGGAAATATAGGCTGCTAGACCTTTGAAATATACTCTGCTGGTTCTTTCCAAAGTTTCCTACTTCACCTAGCATAGTTTGGTAAGTTAAAAGTGGTTTGCTTTTACCTACTCTCCAAAGCTCATATCCATGTGCTTTTCCATATAATATTCAGAAAAAAAGTTTTATTGGCTTAGTTGCAAAGTGGTGAAAGTTTCTAAATTACTGTATTGGTGAAGGAACTAAAAAATGGCTTGTGAGAGTCATGTGGTTTGAGATTGGAGGAACCAGCTCAGGCCTTCTCACATGTTGAGCTGCTCTGGTAGAATGAAGGAGAACAAAGGCTAGATTACTTAGTCCCTCCCAAATTGAGTTAAACCTGTCAGGACAGCTTTCTCTATGGTCTTAACCCTCATGTGTTAATTAGACTTAATCATGTTGGTTATGTGAGGCTGGTTTTCCCATGTAACTTTCCATCCTAAAACATACACAGCATTTCCAGGGGAAAAGACTTTTTGAAGTTCAGGAGAACTGATCACAAAATACCCATTGCTCTTGAAAACAGAATTTAGCAGGGCAGGCCTTATGCTCTTATGACAGATACCACCTTTCTTCACTTATACATACCATCTTTCCAGGGCTCAAGATGGTTTACATAAAATAATTAAAATAAAACAATATCAAAATGTGGTTGAAAGTATAAACTACTGCAGCAATAACAATACATGTAGCATTTTCAGCAGACAAAGCATAGTACAGTAATTCAAAGCATTTACCCCCATCCATAAGTCAAACAAGGGATTCCTTCCAGTAGCACCTTAGAGACCAACTAAGTTTGTTCTTGGTATGAGCTTTCGTGTGCATGCACACTGCACATGAAAGCTCATACCAAGAACAAACTTAGTTGGTCTCTAAGGTGCTACTGGAAGGAATTTTTTTACTTTATTTTGTTCAAACAAGAGAGTTAGTTTTTGTAGCCTATTCAGAATGATGCAGAGTTTCTTGGAAATTCTGAATTGGAAAAATGTTCACTGCCCTAAATCGATGGGGATCTGATTTAGCAGACTAAAGTTATTAAAAGATTTGCTGCATAACTATCTAATTTCTTTTTCCAATAGCCAAAAGTAGTTTAACTGAAATATTAGATTTTTTTGGGGGGGGGGAAGGGATTGAATAAAATGCAATAGGGAATTATTTTAATCAGAATACTTTTAAATATTTTAAGACATGACAGCTCAATAACATACACTTCCCTTACATTATTCAGATTTTAAGGGAGGGAAATGAAGGCTCTGTTAATATATTAATTTTAACATGCCTCCAGAGCTAGGCACATAAATATATGGTCTGTCAAAGTTAATTATCACTTTTATTTTAGATTTGACTAGCATCCATTCCAGCTGCCCAGTTTGACTTGTATTGTGTCAATTCCTTGTGATGCTGATTAATTTTACGAAACAATGCATTTCCAAAAGTGGAAACCTTTAAGGTTGGAAAAATATACCCACAACAAGATTGCACCATAGACTCATGCCAATGACTGAAAAGGCCCCGCTCCTGGGTTTCTTTATCCTGCCCTGGTCCTTGGAGAACTGAACTATAAATAATCTAACCTACCCAAGGTCTAAGAATTTCACATCAAATATTATTGAGTGCTGTATGCAAGAAAGAAGGGCCCCCTTTTTCTGGGAATAAGATATAAATACCATGCTAATTCTGAAGACTTTATTCTTGGAAGGAATGTGAACAGCATGATGGGACTCCTCAAAAATAAGCATATTCTTGAAACACTGGAGAGCAATCTGTTGCCAGAAGCACTGTACTAAATATCACTTTCTGAAATGCAGATTGATATCTGCGAATAAAAATGTCATTGCCACCTGGGATTAGTATTCCATTGTAGTCACACAAACCCATGTGACTGGTCAGTGCCTGGATTAGGAGACCAGCTGGGGATTCTATGCACACTGCCTTGCCTTCCATGTTAAATAAATATTTGGGGGAAAGACAAAGGAGTAAAATCGGTGGCAAGATTTTGAATTTGGAAAAATGGAAAGTGTTTGGTTTGTTTAGAAGCGCCCTCCACTTTCCCCTGGGAGAGTGGGGATCCCAACCAACATTCATAGATTGACAGAATTGTAGAATTGGAAGGGACCATGAGGGTCATCAAGTCCAACCTCCTGTAATGCAGGAATCTTTTACCCAACGTGGGGCTCAAACCCACAACTCTGAGATTCAGTCTGATGCTCTACTGACTGAGCTAGAGTTGGCTCATGTTGGCATCCATCTGTCTCAAGAGACAATGGAGTGTGCCTCCAAGGGTGAAGTCAAACTGCTGGAGAATCACAGCACCTGGTGTGGCTTCAGAGACTGGTAACTTGTAACTGCTGCCTCCTGAATTGTTTTTGCAGCAACATCAAAGTGACCTCTCCGGGACACAAGCCTGGGCAGTGTGCATGGAGGTCCTGGGTTGCCCAGATGACAAGACACCCCCCTCCTCAGCCTTGCTGATGTGCTCCAAAGAAAAGCAGAGCAACCAGCTTGGCTGCAGGTGTTGTTGAAAAGAGACTGTCCCCAGTGTTGTTGTTGTTTTTTCTAAAAAAAATATGTTTAGGGGTACTCTCATTTTCCTACTCATATTGAAATACTGCCCCTCAACGAGGCCAAACTTAGATTCATGAAATGTTTAGGGGTATGCGTACCCTTACGTCCCCCCAGAAAAAAGCACTGACTATCCCTATTCATGGCCAAGGTATTGGTAAGTTCTAATAGAATGAGTGCATTTTATATACAGTACAGCCAATTTGCAAAATACACAACACTGCTGTTTTCAGCCTTCGCTCAGGTGTTATGCAAGTAAGACGGGTCAGAGTAAAAGAAGGCTATTATGGAGCTTTCGGATACCTGAGAAGGGGCAGTAATTTCCTCTAATCAACTAAACTGGCAAGGTATAGAGAAGTGTGAAGGAATTCAGTATTCTGGGAAACCAGGTTACTCTTTCTGTAATTCTTAAAATTGAGCATTGACCAGTTGCCTTGGCAACAAGAGCTGTGTGGAGCTGTAATTTATAACCAAGGCAGGGAGGTTTTTGTTTTTAAATCTTCACATTTAAATAGGAAGAAAGGGGAAAGGCTGCTAGGTGGGCATGCCTAGATCAGTGTTTTTCAACCTTTTTTGGGCAAAGGCACACTTGTTTCATGAAAAAAATCACGAGGCACACCACCATTAGAAAATTTTAAAAAAATTAAAAGCTATGACCAAGTGAAAAGTCAGGTCCCCGATTGGCTGCAATATCACCAGGTGTATGAAACATTTAAAATGGACAAAAAAGTTGGTTTTCAAGTAGAAAAATCAAAACTGGAAACAGAACTGATAGAATCGAACTTTAAGAACCTTTCCAAAATGTACAATCTTTTGCTAGAGTGGCATACGAAAGATGAGCTGGTTAAATCGCCAATGATAGATTGGGCGAAAGATGTAGGACATAATATTATGATGGATGACTGGGAGAGATTGTGGCAGAAAGGTATCAAATTTACTGCTTGTCATAGTTTAAGAGAAAACATAATGAAAATGGTTTATAGATGGTATTTGACACCAGTTAAGATAGCTAAGATGAATACCAAAATGTCAGATGTATGTTGGAAATGTAAACATGCGAAAGGTACCTTTTTTCATATGTGGTGGTTGTGCCCAGCGGTAAATGCTTTCTGGGATAAGATTTATAACGAGCTTAAGAAGGTAATGAAAGTTACCTTTTGTAAGAAACCAGAGGCATTTCTTCTGAGCATAACCAATGAAGAGATACCCAGTCAGGATAGAGTGTTTTTTATGTATGCCACAACAGCAGCTAGAACCTTATTGGCAAGAACATGGAAAGGTGAAGAGATACCAACGGTGGAAGAATGGCAGATGAAGATGATGGAGTATATGGAACTCGCAGAACTGACCGCCAGAATCCGGGACCAGAGGGAGGAGAAGGTGTCACAGGATTGGAAAAAATTTAAAGACTATTTAGTTAAATCAGTTAAATTGAATATTTGAGCAGAATTAAATAGAATCGGCTTTAGTAGGTTTATATTAGACAATACTGTTAAGAGGAAATTTTTTGTGCGAATGACTTATTTGCTAAAAATATGTTAAGATATGATGCTAGGATAAGATTTATAGTTAATTAGGTATTTGATTAAGTAAAGTTAAGAATATTAAAAATTTGGGCAAATGTTAATTGAACAAGATATAAAGCTACCTAGAAGATATATATGATTTTGAAGACAGTGGAGGGAATGGGGGAAGCCCCCAAATAGAGAAGATAGAAACAAGGAAAGTATGAAGATTAGTGTTAGTTTAAGGTTTGTATAATTTTCTTTTTTTTTCTTTATTGTTATTGTTTGATTGTGTTTATGTAGTTTGTTTTTATGGTGTTAATGTTGATGTTTATGTTATGTTTTTTTCTGTTATAATTGAAAATAATAAAAATCTTATAAAAAAAATAGAAAATTTAAAAAAAATTAACTCTGTGCCTATATTGACTATATATAAAGTAATTTTTCAATTTTTCCCACGGCACACCAGGCAACATCTCGCGGCACACTAGTGTGCCGCGGAACAGTGGTTGAAAAACACTGGCCTAGATGATGATGGTGGTGGTCATCGTGAGGTTGATGCCTTCTGTGGGGGGGGGAAGCCCAGGATAAAGAAGAAAGCTTGAATTCTTCAAAGAAACTGATTGCAGTGTATAAGCTACTGGTGGCTGCAGAAAATCAACATAACTATAGACTTCCAATCCATTTCCCTTGGGCTCTGTAATTAATGAGGAACAAAATATTGTATTTTGATGGAAATGATTGCAGTCGAGAAAACTGACAAGCATCACAGGACTGATTACAGGGCAAAAACATGTCAATTTCATTGATCTCCTTGTTAGTTTAGGGAACAGGCAAGCTCCAAGGCATTTCTCGTGTGGCCTCTTTCTTCTTAAAATGTTTCTAGACCTCATGGCTGGGGAGATACATTTCAAAATGGCATGGCAGCAGTTGGCAAACCATTTTCTTTGTCAGGCAAGTTGTGAATTAATAGCCCGGGATGAGTGGCTGATGTTCCTTTAATGGGAAATAGTGCGTATGAAGCAGATGAGATTATCTCCATTTGCTGGAATAAGATAACCTGAGGGGCGGACGATGGACCTTCAAATTTCCGTGGCTCCCCATGCAAGGTCAAAATTTGGCAAACACCCACCTTTCACCTTCCATCCACTCAATTCACTACGTCATATTTGGGCGCCCTGTGGCACCCTCCAGGCTCAGAGGCAGGGGCAGCAGCAGCACAGAGGCACCCCCCTGGGGGAGGAGCACGGCGCGTGCGTCGTGACGTCATCGTGACGTCACGACGCACGTGGATGCAGAAAGGGGGGATTTTTTTCGGCGGGGGGGTGGCCAGCGAGGAGGGGGTGGCAAGCGTGACACACACCCCCTCGCTGGCCCACCCCCGCCGAAAAATAGCCGCTGGAAGGGGGAAAAGGCGACATGCCCCCGTTCGGGGCCCGCCCGGCGGGGCAGGGTGGGAGGGGGTGGCCAAAGTGTCACCCCCCTCCCCTGGAACTAGGGGCGGCCCGCCCCCCGCCCCCCTTGCGATGCCCCTGCTCAGAGGCCAGTGGCAGAACCAGTTGCACTGCCCTAAATCTGCTTCTAATCACCTATCAGAGAGTCCCCCCACCACCAACACACACACACACTTTCCTTTACACTTACACACACACACACACACACACACTCAGATAAGGCGGCAGCAGAAGTGTGTACTTGTTTGAATAAGCAGCCTGCTGTTAGGGAGAAGCAGAATGTGAGAAAGGGCTATGACGGGGGTCTGCAACCCGCGGCTCCGGAGCCGCATGCGGCTCTTTTGCACCTTTGCCGCGGCTCCGGGCAGGGCCGGTGCGTTTAGCGTCGAAATGTAGGGGGCGCTGCGCCGCGCTGCTGGCCCGCCTGCGCCCACCCACTTCTCTACCTTGCCGGCGGCTGTGCTGCTCATGCGTGCCTCGTTTCGTGCCAGCGCAGGTGCAGCAGCAGACCGCAGCAGCTTCCCTCCTTGGCGCCTGTCCCGGCGCTTGTGTTTGGCTGCTGCTGGTGGAGCTGCTGGCTGCTGCGATTCAACAAGGAGCGACGACTCGACGAGGTAAGGAGGCAGCTGCGGGCTGGGCCAGGGGCGGCAGGCGAGGGGGAAGCCCTCTTTTAAAAAAGTGGAAAGGCCCGGCTCCAGGACATGTGGCAGTCTGGGAAGGAAAAGGAAGCCCGGCTGTTCAGCTAAGGGCGGCCCAACGGGATGAGATGGGTGCGGGAAAAAGCTCAGGGACGACCGGTCCAGGGCTCTGTTTCGGGGGCGCGCAGGAGACTAAGGCAGCGTGGCGTAAGGGGCCCGAGCATGGGCGTGCCGACGGGAAGGGGACAGGAGGGGGCAGCGGCCCCCCTAGAAGCCCCCTGCCCCCTAGAAGCGGGAGTCCCATGTGGTTTTATCCATTCTGAAGGAATCCATTCTGAAGCCCCCTGCTTCAGCCCCTCTCAGCTGCCTTGCCCAGCCCCTCAGCTGGCCAATAGTGATTGGGGCAGTGTGCATGCTGTGTGCTTTTGCATAAGTTTGCTAAACTTTTAGGGTTGCAAAATGTTTTTGTGCTGTTCAGTATTCTGGGGGGTTGGATTTCCCCTTCGAGATTTGCCCCTGCAGCGTCAGGCGTTCGGACGGTTCCTTTAATACAGTGCTTGTTGTTTGGCTGGGGGGGGGGGAGAAGCGTTTCGTGATATTTTGCCATTTTGCCTTCATTACCTGCTCTTCATTACCTGACTGCACAATCCTGTATATATAGCATTAAGGTAAGAAACAATATATGCAGTGTTATATTTGTTTTAAATGTCGCAATGGTTTTGCGGCTCCCAGTTTTTTTTTCCTTCGGAAACGGGTCCAAGTGGCTCTTTTTGTCTTAAAGGTTGCAGACCCCTGGGCTATGAAATGGCTGTAAGCTGAATGTATTTTGGGGGTGCGGGGCCTCTCTGCCACTACTTACCAGTATATTTTCTACTTATATATTTGCTATGCTCATAAGAAGTCTTCAGTGCTCTTCCTTACTCAAAGCATCCCTAAACCCAGAGTTCTGACCCTGAAACTTCTTGTGGCTTAAGCAACTGGGAAGCATTAAAGAATATGATAGCAATAATTGCTAAAGGGCTGGAAACCAGGAAACTTATTTTAAAAGCCAGCATTCAGGGTGATCATCTCTCATTATTTAATGCTAATGCATTCCAAATAAAAAATATTGTTGTACAACGAAGGCAAAGCGTTTATAGTTTGACACCTGTCATGTTAATAGATATATGCAAATCTACTTAATTAATTACAGGTACAGTTGGTAGACATTTCACATTCCTTCTACAATATTTATATTCTGACCTGTCACACTATGCATATAAGTTGTTTCAAAATAATATTTCTGATGTGGCTCTTGATCCTGAACCAGTTTCTTGCCTCTGACAGTGTATAATTTTGCATGGTGTGCTTATCTCTCTGAAGTACATCCTAAACTATTTTGATAATTTAATGAGATTGCATTCATTCAAGAAAATCAGGGTGGCTTGATCCTTGCTCCATTTTGTCCTCACAATCACCCTGCAACGGAGGCTAGGTTGAGAGACAGTGACTTGCCCAAGTCTGCTTAGGATATTTCATGGGCATTTCTGCATCAAGTTGTATTTGTTAAAAAGAATCCTCACAAAATTCAGAATGTTACTGCAACTTTTGCCTAATAAACCACATTCTTGTCAGCAGTTTTGACTAAGGTACATGTTTTTGCAAGCAGTTCTTGGGTTTTAATATATTGCTGCAAGAGCCATTTTGTTCTATTAATATATTGCTGCAAGAGCCATTTTGTTCTATTAATTGTGCAGATACTTATTTCAAGAGGTCTCATAAGCATGCATAATGATCACTAATGAAATACAAAATCACCTCTGGGAGGTATTTGCATTCTATTGTTGTTGCCTAAATAAAAAATTTCCTTTTACTTGCATAATCTGTCAGATGATAGACAAGACATGCTCTTATTTCGTATGCCTTAAGTTATTTGATAATGTTGATCATCATCATCAACCTTTTATTGGCATCAAACAAACAAACATACATACATATAAAACAGTAGCGAAATAATACTTTCGCAGTGGGGCAAACTATATTAGAGGAGGAAAGAGACAAGACTCCGCTGTCCACGATCACATCTCTGGGACTCCTGATAACTCAGGCGACTGCAGAGTATTATGACGAGAAAAGAGCAAATGTAGGTATTGAGCTACCAATTTGGTAAGCTCCTGGTCAGTTCCCTTCAGTAGGAAATGCAAGACTTCCTGCTCTGGTCTCCTTCTAGGGATACAGAGCTGGTCCAGGAATTGGTGGCGGAGATCGACGTAAAGTTTGCAGTGAAAAACCATATGAACAAGGCTTTCCACCTGATGGTCATCACATGGACAAATCCTCTCGCCCTCCACCCTGCCTGAAAACCTTCCCCATAGGAGGTTCGATGGATTTGCGTTGAACCTGGCCAACGAAAAAGCCCTTCTTTCTGGGGGGTTCAGTAGAAAAACAAGATAATTACAGTTTGTTTCGTGTGCCCACGGAAGATGAAAATAGAGAGGGGAACATGTTTTGTCTGCTGCCTCTATGAGTTCTTGGTGCTCGATGTCCCACCACCTAGTTCTTATTGTGGCCTTAGCAGATAGTAAGGGCATTGAGCGCAGAAATTCCACTGATAGCCCCAGTTGTTGAACCTTCCTTTTGAAGAGTTGTAACCCCGAGGGGAGGAAGGTGTCCAATAACATTGCCTGATTGTTGATAGTGTGACGCACTCACTGGCGGAGGAAGGTGGGTGCGGGGGGGTGCGCTCTGCACCGGGTGTCAGCTGTGAGATGACATTGCTGCGCCACCCACCCCATGCACACTGTGTGGGCGGCACCCCCACTCACTCACTGTGAGGGCGGCGGGCTGCTAGGGATGATGCTGCCGCGGGCACACCCCCTGACGCTGCTGCGTGAGTGGCAGGCGACTAGGGATGCTCACCGTGCGGGCAGCTAGCCCCTCCTCCGCACCGCTCTGGGTGCTGGGGCAGGTAGCTCTGCCCCTGGATGCACTGGAGAGCTTCTACCAAAGAGTGGACAAAAACACTGGTTAAAAGGGCAGGTAAGATTGCCAACTGATCAGGGGAGAAAAATTGACCAGGACATATTATTATTATTATTATTATTATTATTATTATTATTATTATTATTATTTCCCCCTGAGGCCAATCGTCAGCATAAAATTAGGGGCTGGATGTTAGAATTTTTTTTGAGCAGAGGTAGACATCACCATTCTCAGTTTGTGTGCATGTCTGAACTTATGTGCCAGGCTGTGGAGCTCAGCTGCAGTATACAGAATGGTGTGAGAAACTTCCAGGAGCAACCATTTGCTTCCTCCTTAGCTAACTCCACAGGTTCTATTAACCAAGAGCTTAGGTTTATTCTCTAGCACAAGGATGAGCAACATGTGGCTCTCCAGATGTTGTTGGACTGCAGTTTCCATCAGCCCCAGTCAGCATGGCCAGTGGTCAGGGATGGTGGGAGTTGTAGCTTGATGACATCTGGAGGGCTACATGTTCTCCATCTCAGATTTAGCCTAGGAAAAAACAACATTACAGCCAGGCTGTCTGTCTGTCTATTTATCCATCCCCATTAAAGTCTGCTCTTTCAGCTGCCTTTTACCATCAAAGAGAATGCAGAAGGCTTTATAAAAAATTTCTCTGATCTTAGTGCTATGGGAGCATAGCGCTAAGGTTAAATATATGCCTGTGTCTGCTCCCAGCTTGATATTTTAATCACCTGATGTGATTGACAGGTGGTTGGCTCCACCCATGTGCCAAAAATGGCCCACAGAGGGACTGAAAGGGGTTTCCCATCACTGCCTGCCCTATTATATAATAGACAGGTGCTTTAGATTACTTGGTTACTGGGGAACCAGCAGTTCCATCCATGATAGCTATGCGCTAACTCAGGGGCACAGAGGAAGTACAGACTTGTCCTAGCCAAGCAATTCCTATCTGGGATGATTTGGTGTCTAGGGGTTATCTGAGACCAGCAGGAGCAAATCGATGTGTTGCCCAATGCAGGGACAGGAGTTATTTAATACAGATTATTTCTAACTCTGTGTGACACAGGATATAAATGGAGGGGAAGACCTATGGTGACAGGTTCAGAACCTGGACTGCTGAGCCTCAAAGAAATGCAATGGTCTGTCAAAATGGCCAGCTGCCAAGGATGGGAGGCGGTGCTAGCAGGACATTGAAAAAGACATTTCTATCTTGCTTCTAAAGGCTTGCCATTTACGACTTCCGGCTGGCGACGCCATAGCGGGTGGTCGGGGCTGCTTCGGCTGCGAGGCGCCCGATCCATCCCGGGGGTTAGGAGCCGCGCTACCGCAGCGCGCGGCTCCGGTTGGGGTGCGGGAAGAGCGTCCCGCACCCTGGGCTCCCCGGCTGTGCCCGCGGAGGCTCCGAACCCTTCCCCTACCCCCCTGTAAAGGGGGAGTGGGGGTGAAGGGACAACGGAGCCGGGCTTACGGGGATATGCCCCAACCGGGATGCAAATGCGGCGGCAAAGCCCGCGGTGAGCGTCCAAGTTCTACCTGTGAAGAATGGAGCTAAAGGAACCCGGTGGTCGTGAGTAAATAATCTTGGCAGAAATCGTGTTTTTGGAGCGATCCGGGGGGAAGGAGAAAGGCAGCCTGCCTCCCTCCCTTCGAGCCTAAGAAACTAACCAATTTGAGGGATTGCTGCCACAGAACTGGTTATAAAGTATCTAAAAATCGACACATGAGACTGGCAAACTTTTTCCTTGGGAAGCTAACTAGCGGAAAATATCTCTATTTAAAGTTGCGGTGTTTGCGCTCCAGCTTAGGAAAATGGCGACGAACAAAGAGACAGGAGAAGAAATATGATACCCACTTCCTCCTCCTCTGCCAGTATGCTGGGTTTTGTCTTTGAACTGGTATTGAACTCTGGACTAACAGATGAACAAAGGCTCACTGCCTTGAAGGTGGAACTAATTTACAGAAAAGTTAAAGTCTTGTGTGGGGGTCTGAAATGGAACCAACTGCCCACAGAGGAGGCTAACAAAACTTTTGACACTTTGGAAGGAAAGCTTGTCAAAGAGCTGAGAGGATGGATGGAAAGATGGGAAGAAATGAATGAGCTACTTCGGAGAAGAAATTCGCTTGTTGGGGGTGGCAGCCCCAAGGCGATGTCAAGATTTGCTATATCCAGTCCCCGAGGTGTGAGCTCGGGGGCCAGGGACAGAGAATTAAGGTATTTACAAGAAGAAAAGGAATGTTACAAAGAACCGGAGAAGCTGAGAGAGGGAGAGTTGGATACCTCGGAGCTCGTGGCAAGGAGAGTGTTGGACTGTGCCTGGATCTGTGGACGTTGGGAGAGGGAAGTTGCATGGAAGTTCAGTGCTGATGCCATCAGGAGAAGAAGAATGGACAGAGGGGGTGTGGGGTGAAGCACTAAGTAAAATCTAAAGCAATCTGTTATGGTATTTTGAAATCGGAGGGTGAACACTGTCAACAATAGTTTGTTTTATTATTTGTTTGAATATGAAAAGAGATATTTCAAGTTTTTATGTTTTTAGCAGCAGTTCAAAGGATAGAAGAGATAGATTTGATGAGGATGATTTGTGAGGATTTATGAGGATGTAGTATAAATGAAGTCATTTTAAGTGGTTTAAGTTTATAGATTAAGATGATTAAGACTAAGATGAAGATTAAGATGAATGTGTTACTTTATATATATAATTAAGTTTAATTTTTTTTAAATGAAGAGGTTAAGAAGTAGATTATGGATATAAACTCGAAGGTGAAAAGGCAGGGGAAGTCAACTGTCAAGATTGGAAAAAGGAATTTTTTTTTTTGCAGATGTCCAATTAAGAAGAAAAATCATGGCAATCTTTGTATGTGTAATTGTATTTGTTTTGTTTGTGTATAAATGTAGGTGTGGTTAAGGTTGTATGTTGTTATAAGTAAAAATGTCAATAAATTCTTATAAAAAAAAAAAAATAAAGGCTTGCCATTTACTGCAGTTTAATGAGACAATGAGCCACTACAGTGAAAGTTCTCACTCCATGCTTTCTGCTAAGCACCATTCTCTTTTCAAAAGAAAGGGCTGACCAAACTGACACAACAGACATCACCCCACCCTGTCTCTCAAACACCCAGTGAGTTGATACACTTGTTTTGAATTCAAAGTAAGATGTGGATTACAAAGTGATAGTTCTTGAATCTGTCGTACCCCCATCATTGTTATTGTCTTGCCACATTTCTCAATCTCTGTTTACCTGATCACTACCAGCTTCTGAAAGTCAGATGAACAATGGCAAATTGAGCCAAAATCTTTGTCAGATTAAACAAATAGCTTAATAACTGCATGGCTGTGGCTTCATCAGACACTACACAACTCACCCATGTTCCTATATGAAAAGCATCTGTAAACAGCCCATAATCCTTGTGGTACCACCACAATCGACATACACAACACTTTTCTTTCAGCATGTCAGTTTGGGATGAAGACAACACTGTTTTTAAAGCTTTTGAACATGGTTTGATAGAGCCTTCACTTCCATAGGAACATTGGAAGAACGCAAAGACAATACTGAGCTTTATCGATCAATAGTCTGGCTCAGCATTACATACTATTAATCGATATAGTTGAGTATTGTCTCTACACTGACTGGCTGTGGCTCTCCCAGCCTTACCTGTAGATGCTGGGAATTGAAGTCAAGAACTTTTGCCAAACCCATTTCCTGCAGATGAAAGTGGTGTATGAGCATATTCACAACAAGTCGTGATACCTATTTTCATCTACCTAGCTTTTCAGCTCCTTACTCCTTTCATGGTGACCACTTCTATCTTCTTGTCACTCCAATGGTGCAGATATCTGTTTCATATGTGTAAGTCTCTAATGTTTATAAACCAATGTGCCCAGTGCCAGATTTAGGGTGGTGTGGGTGGTTCCCCCGCACAGGGCACCCAGCTGATGGGGCACAAAATTGAGAAGATACACAATTGAGAAGATCCATTTGGGGGTGTCACTCTTGAATGTGCCAAACTCCTGGAAGTGCAGTCTTGAGGCATAGAAATCAGCTGGGGGGGGGGGAGTGTCATCTACTCCTTCCAAGACTGTATTGCTGACATCACTGCTGACATCACAAATGCTGGGCTTTGAGGTCACAAAATGAAAAGTTGGTACAAGTAACTGCCAGAGTTGTCAGATAAAAATATCTAACTCACTTACATGCAGTTTAATGCCAGTACATCTTATTTAATCAGGCTTATTTGGTAAACACTGTGGCCTGATTGAACAAAGCACGCGTGCAAATAGCCAGAACAGAGCACACAAAACAGGTGAATCAAGAAAGCTGGAATCACCTGTTTGGTAGAAAGGACAAAGAGAGGTACTGAATCTCTGCTTCCCTTCCTCTGCATCCCTTCCTACACAGCTGATCAGTGGCAATCTAACTTTTTGGCTTTGGATACATATATATCCCCAATTCATCTAGAGTTATTTATTTATGTTTTATTTAAGGAGCTCCCTTGTAATCTTCTAGTCTATCATATAGCTTCCCAAAGCAACATACAATAAAAATGTTTTAAAACAAACACCACCATTCTCAGTTAAAATATTTGAACAGGAAGAGACATAAGACCATTTCATTTCAAGCCAGCCAAAAGTATACAAAAACCCTAACTCCCAGCCATTGAAGAAGGGTAATGAAGTCACACATCTAGTCAAAAGAAGAAATAAAAACTACTTCAGGGCTCACTTATATAAGAAAATGCCAGGGGGTGGGGTGGGTAGGAATCATACTACTCAAGCAGGGAGATCCTTAGCTATGGGGCCACCACTGAAAAAAACTTATTTCTTGTGCTCACGATTTAAGATCTGGGTTTTTGACCAAGCAGGTCCACAAAGCTGTTTTCTAAAAACAAAAACAAAACAAAAAACCCTGTTCCACATGATAAAAGCTGGACTGATGTGCAAGTTATAATTTATTATTGCTAGCATACCAACAATCCTGGCCTGAACACTGATGGGTTATTTAGTTATTACCAGTACCAGCGGTAGTAAGTAGCGTAACACTATTGCAGTTAATTTCTTTTGGCCTGAAGACACACATATTTGGGGAGGATGGACAGAAGAATTGTATTTTGAATGCAAGCCCAGTCTTGAACTGCAATTAAACCTATTCAATTTAGAAATGGCATGCTGGAAAAATAAAGATCTCAAAGACTCTCCTAGACCTATAATGCGAATGAGCTGATATTAAGAAATGACTGTGAAACTGAAGGCTCATTCTTCTGATTTATTTATCGCCCATCACTCCTGTGACTCACTGCCAAATGGATGAACCAACTCCACTGAAAAGCACAGTACTGGAGGGTTTGTTCCCATATGATGGGGGAATGGGTGGTAACCCAGAGAGACATCATGCCAGCCCAAGCTAGATGTGATGGGGGCAGCCACACCTGTGGTTCGCATGTCTGCCCAGTTCCCATAAGAGGGTGTGACTGTCTCACTTTTACTTCAAAAGAGGAGCACAATTGAGAGGAAACTACCCAGAACAATTATCCCTACCCACCCTCCTGCTTTATATGTGTACAGGCAGGTCAGCTAGTCCAGTGTTTTTCAACCTTTTTTGGGCAAAGGCACACTTGTTTCATGAAAAAAATCACAAGGCACACCACCATTAGAAAATGTTAAAAAAATTAACTCTGTGCCTATATCGACTATATATAAAGTAATTCTCTTGAATTTTTCAATTTTTCCCACGGCACACCAGGCAACATCTCGTGGCACACTAGTGTGCCGCGGAACAGTGGTTGAAAAACACTGAGCTAGTCGAGTAAAGAAGGAGTGGGGAGCCTGTGGCCCTGAAGGCATTGCTGGGACTCTAAATCCTGTCAGCATGGCTAATGGTCAGCGATAGTGGGAGTTGTAGCCCAGCAAGACCTGGAGAGCTGCCAAGTCCCCCAATGCAACCCTAAGCACAGGTCGGCCATTCAGGGCACCAATTCACCATGAAGAAAGGAAGGCCCTGTGCTGATTAAAAAGCTCTGCAGAGTCTCTTCTAAAGAGGCTGCCATGCAAATATTAATCTGTCCTAGTGGTACTTAATTTATTGAATCTGAAGTGATTGCAGTGCAAGGTGGGCTGCATTCGTCTCTTATTCCTGATTAACCATTTTTCCTGGAGAGAAAATGCTATTTATTTGATTAGGAGGAGGTAAAATGTATCAGCAATTTTTATGCCATCAATATAAATTTCTTTTTACAAGCCGAGAGAGAGATGGTTAAGTAATTGTTTTGAGTGCTAGAAAATTCCCACTAAACCCATTAGGTCTATTTCATTAGTCAATTTTCTGCAGTTCAGTCATCTAAAACTTTCGTCCTCTTGTTTGAGAAATATTATTTCAAGTCCTGTTCTACAGAGCATCTGCGGCTGTTAATTTTAACTTTTGTAAATGCTGGCTTCAAGTACTGTACTTTAAATTCCTAATATGCCAATTACTAACATTAAGCAGGTGCAAATAAACTCTATTAGCAATCATCCATGAGCAATGCAAATGCACTTGGTCACCATCCTATAACTAAGATCCCTAAGATTCACAGATGAAGGATATGTAAAAGAGGGCTGGAGATGCACAGCAGTTCTACAAAAAGGGTTACTAAAGGTTATTGATTTAAATCTGTTATCCTGAACCAATAGCTAGAAGCTGCTTTAGTGGCATGGAATTGAAATCTGGGATTACCAGATTTACCCCAAATTTGAAGGTTTGTGGAACAATGACAGCTCTGGTTCTTCTGGGTTATCAGAGAGGAATAGAGAGTAGAGAAAAATAGATAAATGAGGGGATGATGCTGTGAAGGGTCAAAGTCTAGATCTGGATAATGGGTTGTATTCATTATCCAGTTCCTGTGTGTTATATGTAATGGACATTGAAAATATTTGTTATTGTTCCATGTGAAAACAAGCTGGAACTCACAACTGATATTCCTCTTCCTACCCCTCAACCCACCCCATGCAACTTATTCACCCCAATGGAAGCTTCTGCGGAAATGCTGATTGCTTCAGAAAGGAGATTTTTGTGGAGACCTGGGCCAGGAGAGAGTTGCATTTCCCCTCCCCCAGATGCTCAGGCTTCCCTGCGGCTATTATTTACATAACGGGAAATGTGCCATGTTAACTGCGTGAATGCCATCAGCAGCACATCTATTTTGGCCCTCAGCTGTGCATGAGACTCTCCACATCCAAAGCGCCAACTGATGACTAGTGATGGCCCTGCTAGGCTTTTGGTAGAACATGTACTTTGTGTATCCAATGTCCTAGCAACCATTCTGGCACCTCCAGTTAAGAGGAACTTAATAAAACAAGCAACATCTCCCTTGCCTGAGAATGGAGCACAATTGCTGAGGCAGCCCTCCGAATTATCTGTATCTTAGAACCAAACTCAAAAATAGACGTTTCCACCTCCTTCCCCACAAGTCTTAATAACTGCAGTGATAATTATGTGCAACATAAGAAGCTGCAAGGTGAACTGATGAATGTAACCACTGCTAAAAATACCATAATGGCAGAATTTTGAAAAGACAACCTTGGCTGACTCTGCTCTGACATTTGTAATAGATCCAGTACATCTCCCTCTCCCCCTGCCCCCTGAAAAGGAGGAAAGACTACATATATAAATTAAGTTGCGCGTTCTCAAGTTTAAAAATAGCAAGGTGTTGCCATCAGGGTCTCTTCATGGGGTGAATCTTGTTTATCTAACATTTCTCATATGTCAGCTCCTCCTATTTCGTTCCAGTCTAAATTAACTAAATACTTGAAGAAGTTAGGACTTTGGGATTTGCAAAAGGGTTTAATGACCCTGCATGCAACATTTCAGATCTACAAAGGAGCCTGATATAAAGGCATGTGTGTGTGCACACCCCACTGATAGCTTCTAGCAGGAGGACAGGACTAAGGATACACTGTCAGAAGGGAACCAGGAACACACCATCTTCTATGATGGGGAAGCTGTGGCCCTCCTAAACTACAACTCCCTTAATCCTGATTATTGGCCATGCTGGCTAGGGCTGATGGGAGTTGGAGTCCAACAATGTTTAAAAACCATGGTTTGCCCATCCCTGATTTTAGGCTAATGAACTCACAGCATAAAATTCCCTCTTATGGAAGGGAGCTAGTCAGACAGGCAGCTGATTTCACATGGAACAGTCAAAGCCTGGCCAGCTTGCTTCAGAGGGCTACCTTTCAAAGAGAGAGGGAGACGATACACACATCCATACACACTTCTGGCACCAGTGAATACCCTGATTTAGGATACACAAGTTAGCAACATTCAGGTTATATTTTAAAAAAAGTATACATATGATCTCTATTTGCACAAGCATTGAGAAACCCCATTTCCAGTTACAGACTCAGCCTGGGTCAAGAAGCATTGAATGCACATTATTATATAATGTAAACAGCAGGCTTCTTCCACCTCTTGTCATCCACATGTTTTGGACTACAACTCCCATCAACACCAGCCAACATGGCTCCACTTGCGCTTGGATGCCTGAAGTGAGGTAACTTTAAACTTAACTCAAGTATCCTTTAGTTGGATCTTTCTTGCAGAGTTCAGGAAACAGCTTAGTCAGGCAAGAAGCTTCTTTTGCCAGGGCTGGCAATTCTCAAGTCCAAAGAGAATGGAAGGAATCCTTCCACAAATGCCAATTGACAAATATTGTGCTTTTACTTTGAACAGGTCCAACTGATGCATTTAGGAAGTAAAGCTTTCTTTCTTATGAGCATGCTGCTTCTATAACTTCAGCTCAGATACAGGGCTATCATGCTTCGAATATAAGCAATGTGGATAAAATGTTAAAATGCAGTAAATCCAGATTTTCACTCATACAACAAGCTAACCCTCCAGCATCCTGGAACGTTCTGCTGTTGCTCATGGTGGTTATGGACTTCACACTTCCAAAGAGGACCAGCGAGCAAACTTTAGCTGTGGCTAGGACAGCTCTGCCTGACCTAGGAGAAACTGCATTTCTCATACAGCTGTTGCTACTCAGAAACTGACAACCTGGAGTGCAATTATCAGCAAACAAATCTCAGAAACTTGCTAGTCCTCCTAATAAAGATCCTGCAGAGAAGACTAGATGATTTACAGCACAATCCTAACTATGTCTACTCAGAAATAAATCGCCCAAGATGGATGGCTCAGTCAGTAGAGCACGAGACTCGTAATTTCAGAGTCATGGGTTCAAGTCCCACATTGGGCAAAAGATTCCTGCATGGGGTTGGACTAGATGACCCTCATTGTCCCTTCTAACTCTACAATTCTATGATTCTATTCTATGAATACATTGGAGCTTACTCCCAGAAAACTAGGGCTCGAAAACTAGCTTAAACCTCCGCATGGGATGAAGCAGTGTTCCTTGAATCTCCAGACTTAAAAAAAAAACAAAAACTAAAAAACTGAGTCTGAGGTTAAAAGTTTAAGGTCCAACAAATTTCAAACAACTTGTTAATGTGCACACAAAACCCAGTACACTGTTTATGTGAATGTCCATTATTTCAAGTGCTGCAGGTCAACACAAAGCCAGATATGGGCTGTTTTGAAGCTGAGGATCCTAAACGAAAGAGTGAGAGAGAGCAAAGACGTGCTAATCCTTATAAGGCAAAAGCCAACAGCAGAGACCAGAAAAGTCAATGTATGCCATTTTTTAAGTATGCAGAAAGCCCTTAAGATCACAACTCCAACTGGCAGGGTGTCAACGAAAGGTATGACTGTGAAAGGAAAGAATTTTGTGACCAAGTCTACTCTCATGCGACTGAAGAGGGATTTGTTTTCCATCACAAATACACCAGGCAGGAGATGTGTCACAGAGACCTATTAATGTTACAAGACCTAGCTTGCTGTTGTCTACAGCACTGATTCACAACAGCAAATTTTGCCCAAGTATTTTGTCTTCCCAGCTACTAATTTGTTGGAGATTAGTAGCTGCTGCGGCAGCAAGTCCTAAACATTTGGCTTGGTGAGTTAAAACTGGTATTTTTACTATACCTTTGTCCAGTGCTATATTTCTAGAAAAAGAGATGCCAGAACCCTCCGTGTTCTCTTATAATGGCAAGGGCACCTACCTGAGAGGTGCCAGAACTGAGTTCCAGCAAGTTCCAGCTGAAAAAATCACCCAGACTTTGTCAATGTAAGTGTGGGTTCCAGTCCTATACTCCTCCTAGCCAAGAGGAAGAAGGGGTTCTGTAGCTAAGAAAATGGGGGTGAGTGGAGATAGATGAGTTAAACCCCTCCTGTTTTGGGCCAAACATATATCTAAATCCAACCACAGCCAACTGGATACATTCCTGCCTTGCTAGTGACTGTTCCAGAAGTAACAACCCATTTCTCCATTGGCCATCCTTAATAGATGATATTCCGACGTATACTACTACTGATCACGGGGTTCCATTTAGCTATTATGGCTAACTGATGTTGGTAGACCTATCTTCGTGAGATTGTCAGTTCCTTTTAGAAAGCTATCTATCTAAACAAGTTAAGAGGAAGCCAGTCTGAGAAACACCAAGCTACTTCTGGCTGAAGTAGACATTATGGGAATATAAAGAACAGGTTATAATTCTGCATTAAAAGGTTCATATATTCCACATCACAGAATTAGAATAAATGTAGCCTTGTCGACCCCCAAGGTAGGGGAAAACCAAAGTCCAAATTAGAGCAATACCTTTATTAGGCACACTGAAATGTCACAAAATTGGCAAAAAGCTTCCTATCTATTTTATATTTATATATTGATCTTAAAAGCTTGCACACTAGTCTGTGGCATGTCGGTTGGCTTAATAAAAGCTATTATTGTGTTACACTCACAGATTTAAGCTTTAAAGCACGTTCAAAACACTGTCCATTAAAGAATCTTGGGAACTGTAGCTTACCCCTCAAAGAGCTCAACAAACTATAGTTCTTAGGATTGTTTGGGGAAAATATGCTCTGAATGTGCTTTAAAGCTATGGAGGGTAAAATTCTTTTTGCTCCTTCCACATTTCAAAACTAATGTTAGATATAGCACAAGGTATAATTGGGCAGTGCTGTTTTTTTCTGGAAAAAGAGGTGCTGAAACTCACCACGAACAGCTCCCTTGTTCTCTTAGAATGGCAATGGCACCCACCTGAGAGGTGACGGAACTGTGTTCTGACAAGTTGCAGCTGAAAAAAAAAGCCCAGATTAGGGGAAATGCTTTATTTTCTTTCTAAAAAAAGCCCACCTCTTTTCCTCACAAGCCTAAAGCACAATGAATCACTGGCCAATTCAGTTTCCTATCTGCTAATGGGAATTCTTACGGCAACAGCTGCCATTTGGCAAGGAGAAGCCAAATAAGCACAGGCTTATGTTTTTGGCCCCAAACATGAGGAGGTTAACTCAGTGGCAGAGAGCAGGCAGGGGCGTGGCTGGCATGTGTCCTGCGGGGAGTGATACGCTGCCTGCAGGGGCGTGGCTCCCAGGGCTGGGGGGGGGGGCAGCCGTGATGGCACTCCACTGGGATCATGGTGCTGGGGGCGGTGCGCTCCCCCGCCCCCCTCTTCCTCCGCCAGTGTGTTAACTCCTCTATCTATCATTCCCATTTGGCTAAACGTCTGCAGCATGTTAGTGTACTTTCTGATCTACTGCTACTCAAAAGCAGCCCAACCCCTTCAGACCATTGTTGATCCCTTGCCTTGCAGGACTCTGTGTGACTGACCAACCAGGAGCAATGGCATTTCAAAGGGAACCTGCAGTGTGAAACCCACTGTATTACAACACATCAAGAGAGGCAATGCTATCACTTGTGGCACAATTGGTTTTTCTTGCACTAGATGTGTTCATTGCTTTAATGATGCCAGGATGTCTGTACTACTGTCCGTTTCTGAATTTTATTTCTGGCACAGATACATAGTGGACTGTAGTCCACAAATGCTACATCACAATGGGATGGTGGCGCTGTGGTCTAAACCACTGAGCCTTTTGGGCTTGCCAATCAGAAGGTTGGTGGTTCGAAATCCCACAACTGGGTGAGCTCCCGTTGCTCTGTCCCTGCTCCTGCTAACTTAGTAGTTCGAAAGCACGCCAGTGCAAGTAGATAAATAGGTAAGGGAAGGTAAACGGTGTTTCTGTGCACTCTGGTTCCCATCATGTGGTTCCGTTGCTCCAGAAGCGGTTTAGTCATGCTGGCCATATGACCCGGAAAGCTGTCTGTGGACAAACGCCTGGCTCCCTTGGCCTGAAGTGAGATGAGCGCCACAACCCCGTAGTTGCCTTTGACTGAACATAACCATTCAGGGGTCCTTTACCTTTTACCTTTCTTTTTTATTACATCACAATAAATTTGTTAGCCTTTAAGGTGCCACAAGACTCTTTGTTGTTTCAATACAAAATGCCGGCGTGTCAGCAATCACAACAATGAGCTGGGGAAGAAAAAAGGACTGCCAAATCCTTGTCTTGAATGGAGCTGGGTGCAACTTTAATAGTTACTTGTTATGGAGACGATTGAACACGAGAAATTCTGCACGTACAGCATGTACTCTACTACTGAGCTATGATTCCTCCCCACTCTGGAAAATGCTCAGACTGCAAAGCCTTCCTAGACTTGAGAAAACAGTCTCAACAGCTAACTAGACTATGTCTAGTCAAGGTAAAATAGGCAATGCAATTAAATAATCATGAGAAACACCAAGTTACTGCTAGCTGAAGTAGTTAAACGCTTTGTCCAGCATTGTATGCGCT